>NC_135662.1:54559873-54858750 GCF_964188315.1 Podarcis muralis | reverse complement strand
GGGAGGAAGGGGGGAGGAGGGGACGGAGGTGGGGGGCCGGCAAACGGGCTCCCTCAACTTCGGGTTCCGCTCAGGGGAGAGTGCAAGGTGGGGAAGGAAGGAGGGAGGGGGCAAAAAAAGTTTGCGCGGGGTCTCCGCTCGGCGCTGGAGGCTCCCCTCGCGTCCTTCTCTCCGGGCAGCTCCTCGCGGCGCCGCGGAGGAGCAGAGGCTGCCGAGCGGGGGCAGGTGACGGCGGTGGTGGGCTTGGTGGTGGTGGTGGTGGGATGCGGCGGCCCCCAGGCTGGGCACGGTGATGCCAGTTGCCGCCGCCGCCGCCGCCTCCAAAAACTCGCTGAGGCAATGTTTTCATTGACAAGGTTGGTTTCTGACCTTCCGATCCCCCCGTCCACACACAGGCGCGCGCACACACCCTTCTCGCCCTCCTCCTCCTCCTCCCGTCTTTCCAGCGGCTTCTTTTCTTCTTCTTTTGGAGGAAGGGAGGGAAAAGTTACTTTCGATACGCAAAACAAAGCTCTCGCTCGCTCGCTCTTCCCTCGCGCCTCGGGTCCCTCGGTCGAAGATGCAAGCGGCAGGGAGATGGACAAGATGAAGAGGCTGGCTGGCTCCGGCGACGTGCAGCTCAAATCCGTTTGCTTGATCCGGTCTCTTTTCCTCTCCTCCTTTGCCCCTTCTTCTTCTTCTTCCCTCCACCCTTCCTTGATTACTTCTTCTGCTTCTTCGCCTTGGCAGAGAGTGCAGCAAAACACAGCAAACGAGGAGATGGTGGTGGATTCAGGCGCTCTTCCTCCGCTTCACTCGCCTCCACACACCCCCCCCCCCGCTCCGCTCCGCGCGCAAGCCTTTCTCCAAGATCAAAGAGTCTCAAGCGCAACTTTCTCGCTCTCTGGCTTGTTTCAGAAAAGCTCGTGGATTTTGGCGGTGGTGGTTTTTATCGCGCCGATAATAGCTTTTTCATTGTGCAGAAAACGAGGTCGATCCGGTCTTCCCTTCTCCTCCCATCACTTAGTCTGAGCAAGAAAGCAAACAGGGAAAAAAAAGAGGCGTAAAGCCCCCATACATACAGATAACACCGGATGGGAAATGTCAGTCACTCCCTCCACCTTCCAGAGAGTCACAGATCAAACAGTGGAACCATCGGAGAGGACTACTTTCTGCCTCGCTTCCCCTCTCTCTCTTTTTCCTTCCAAAGATCGCAGCTTCTTCTGATACTAGTATAATGCGAACACGTTTTTTACATGGATTATTTTTTTTAGTTGATCTTGATCTGCAACAGAAAACAAACAAAAGCCCCCAACCAGGCAACCCCCAGGAGTGTGTTGAAAGGGGCGGGGGTGGGGGGAGAGAGGAGAAGCAGAGACATTCACAGAGTGGGAGAGATTAACGTGAACTGTCCCCCCCCCTCGTTTAAACTCCTGGGAGAGAAAGAGATCCACTCTTCCTCTCTTCTCTTTTCACTGAAATATAGCACACATTCAGATCCCAGAGCTTTCCAGACAGTCTCAACTGATAGACAGACACATCGAGCTGCTTTTCCTGCTTCAGATTTTTTTTACTCCTCCTCCTCTGCCAACGTCACCCTGACAATTACAAATAGGTCTCATACAGAAACCATACCTGTCAATCTTTTTTAATTGCTTTGTTTGATTCTCCCCCTCCTTTTCCTTTTGTTTATTTTTGCCTATCAAGAATAAAAGTCACGGCGGAAAGTTCTTAACAAATATTTTAAAGATTGTTTTTCGAGGGAGACAAATGTACCAGAATTGGTTATAAATAAAGCTCAATGGGCTGCAGTGTAGAATCTAACGCGTGTGGTGCACAGTGCAAGTTCTGGAAAACTTAAGAGAGTTGCTTCTTGCGGGGGTGGGGGCAGACACACTCTAAACTTAGGACTTCTAAAAAAAGTTTGCATATTTCTAAGCTGATGCTAAGAAGAAGAAAAACTGCATCATAAAAATATGGCTGAATGGGTTTTCCATTGATGGAGATTCAGATAAGAGAGCAGCGAGATTTAGGGGGTAACTCGAGAGTAAGTTCCATTGAACTGAGTAGACATGTTTAGGAATGTCCTGAAAGTGCTCTTCAGTGTAAAATGTAGATTAATTGACAGATTGAGATTTAAAATCAGTTGTTAACATTATGCGATTAAGAAATAGGATTCTGCGATGACATTACTGGAACAGTTTTGCGTGTGCTTTTCATGCCATCTCCATCCAACTCTACCAAACAAAATTGGCAGGTTTCGTAAAACATTTTTATAGGAGTCTGTTGACCAAGACATATGCAACCTATCCAAAAAGCAATGCTGAACATTGCAGAGACAGATTTAGAAGCCACTATCCTAGAGATAAGGAGACACGGGTATTAGGCCAAAAATAAATATATGGCAATATTATTTAATGCCATAGCTATTGTGGGGAGGAAGGCGAGTCAATGGATTTACCAGTCTATCTTGTTATATAGGGTTATAAAATCTATAAGGCTGTAAAGCGCATTTCATGTGTACCTGAAGACCAGGAGGACACAAGCAGTATTTTGTGTGTGGGGGGGTGTCTTTAAATGGCGCTCCACACATACACACAAACTCAGATCCTTAAAGATGCTTTAAATCCTTTCGTAAATCGCTGTTGTTTTTCTGCCTTCCCAAATGCAAGTGCTGTTTCCACTAGCGGTAGCTAGCGGCTCTGGGTTGATTTGTACCACCTTACGAGGAAGTGAACGTTTCGCACGGAAGGGGAGGGGCCTGTGGCTGCAGCCAGCGGCTCCAGGAGGCTCCTAATAACAACATTGCCAGATTAGCTGCAACTTCTCTCTGCAAGCCTTAACCCTTATTCGATCTAATAACGTCTCCGAGCTTTCCTTTATATATATAGATAGATAACATAGGAAGAGCAGCTCGGTCTTTTTCTAAAGGAAAGAGCTGGAAGGAGAGGGAGGGGGGGTGGTAGATTCGGCAAGCTTTTAATATGCAATAACGACGGGGCTCCCTTCCTCGGCATGCAGATCACACCCCATAAAAAATTCAAATAGAAAGATCGTGGGGATTAACCACTCCCCACAAAAAAAATCCTCCCCCCCCCCGAGTGAAAGAAATCCGTAGATGCTGTGATCACCAACATACGCTTGTGTGGGTCTAGGTCTGTTCTGTTTGCAGGCTACACAAACGCGCGACGTTTGTGTTCCCTCGGCACCAACAACTTGGCAGGGCAGGCTGGGCTGAAACAGGAAGAACTTTGTCCCTGTGATGTTGTTGTTGGGTTTCTTTTTTCCCCCTTCTTTTTTAAAAAAATACTAGTGACGGTAGCACAATATCAGCTGCAGGAGATTTTTTGCTGCGGCTGCTGCTCTGAGTATTGTGGAGAGGCTGGGAAGGG
This sequence comes from Podarcis muralis, assembly GCF_964188315.1. NCBI lineage: Eukaryota > Metazoa > Chordata > Lepidosauria > Squamata > Lacertidae > Podarcis > Podarcis muralis. The sequence goes on along the minus strand of NC_135662.1, from coordinate 54,855,379 downwards.
AGGTCTCGAGGCAGGCTACAGCTTGCTGCATTAGACTTTATTTACATACACAAACCGGTCTGTGCAGAGCCTGTCTCCTGCAGCCTGTGCTGAGGTTTGCATGCCTGTGGAAGAACCCTCCTAGCCGAGGAAGAAAGAGCGCCCAGGGGGTGCGGAGAAAGCCGAGCAAAGGGCGGTAAGCACGGAGCGAGATGCGGGATTAGGCATGAGTTTCCACGCCCAGAGCAGCGCCTTGCTGAGGTCTTGGGGAGCTCAGCTGTGCTGGCTGCAGCGGCGTCCTTGGACGAGCCCCCTCCGGTCTTGCTTGGGTGGTGCTCGGCCCCGGCCCATCGTGGACATGTCCTACTCCCGCCACTTTCTGGATTTCCACGGCTCGTCCATCCCCACCACCATGAAGAAGCTGGTGGTGACGAAGCTGAGCTCAAACTTCCGAGAGGCTGTGAGCCTACGACACGATGCGCCTGTGCCACTCCCGGGAGACGGCGATCTGCTTGTCAGAAACAGGTGAGATTTTGCTCCCCCTCCCCCGCGTCATTTTCTCTCTCCCTTTTCTCCAACTCTTCTTTGCATCTTCTCCGTGGGGTTTTTTTGGGGGGGGGGTGGGGTATGCGATCCCCCTTTCCTGCCCTACTGCTTCTCCTAACTTCTCACACCCTTTTGGCCTCCTCTCTCGTGTGCACGCAGTCATTCACTCGATGTGATCCTATCAAATCGTACCAGCTGCCATCTGGCGACTGCTGATTTAATTTTATTGTTGTGAATGGCTTACGCCATAATCCCGCGCACACACACACCTCTGTGCAAATGATGAAACGTTTCCATTTGCTGAGAGGTAAAATGTGTATATTGCTTCGCTCTCCCCCTCCCTCTGCTCTTTTTTTTTTTTTAATGATGTGTTAAACTGAAAGGAATCACGGGGAGGAGGGACAGCAGGTATTAAGAATGATACAAGCCTGATAGTTTCCCATCAAATCCACACCTTACGTTTAAAGCACATTCAATGCACATGGTTTCCCCCAGAGAACCCTGAAAACTATAGTTTGTTAAAGAGGCTGGGAACTGTACCTCTGTTAGGGGAAAACTACAGTTCCCGGGATTCTTGGGGGGGACGGGGACGACGCCGTGTGTGTGGAACGTGCTTTAAATGTATCGTGTGCATCTGCTGATCTGAAAGTTGTATGCGACGGGAGAGTTCAGGAAGGGAGTTCAGCAACCAGGAAATGATTTCCAAGTCCCGCCCAGATTTCTGCCTGCAAATGTTTGTTCCATGTTCCTACAACTGTCACTGTGTGTCCGTGTGTTCTCATGAGCGAACGCCCCTGACTTGTTCTCTGTGGATCTGCGAGGGCTATGTTTTATACAGTAAAACTGACTGATCTGCGTAGATCTCTGTGTGTGATTAATACACAGCAATTGGGACGTTGTATATAGGTTATTTATAGTCTTATGGGGGGGGGGGGTGCGCGCGCATGTAACACACTCCAGACGTTGTTTAGAGCAAGTTATGTGTGCAACTCTGCCTGATTCTCCACCCCTCCCCCACCCCGGTCCTCCACGTCACTAACCTTAAGCAAGCCAGAAATCAACAGGAAAACAGAGGGCCACAAATGACTACCACCCACCTCTCCCCGTCACTCTTGAGTGTCTTAACTCCCTGGCCCTCTTCCTCCTTTTACGACTAAAGCAAAGCAGAAGCCACAGACCGGAGGAGGGAAATGGGGATAAGCAGCTCCCCTCCCTGACCTCACCATGTTTACTTGGAAGTAAACCCCTTTCATTTCAGTGACTTTTACTTCCAAGTAAGTCTGATCAGGATTGTAGCCCTCGACACTATTTTCAGACGATTCCTTTGCCTGGTTTGAGCTGCTTTTGCAATGCATCCAGGTCATGGATGAAGTAAAGACGTCACATTTTGCTTAAAGCAATATGCTGTAAATTGTGGGCTAGCTAGTAGCTAACTAGGACTTGAGTTCTCATTTTCTTCTTTGAGCTGTCCTGTCCTCTCCATATACCTGAAAATTTGTAGAACAAAACCTCTACTTCAACAATCTTAGGAATATTTATTATTATTTAGTATTATTATTATAATACTCCTACTGCTGCCGCCGCCTTTCTAGATGATAGAATATCTTACAATCAAAGTGGGGACTTTAAAAGTGGAAATCTTAAAAATCCATGGGAAAATGGAATTCTAAAGGTGTGATTGTGAGTTTGGTGACTATGTGTTGGAGGAGGTTCAGATAGACCTTAGATTCATCCCTAACAATCCATTTTTTAATATTTAGAAGTGATTACTTGGTTGCTAATCTAGCATAAATTGCATTTCAGTAAATTTAGCCCTATTGGAACCAATAGGGCTAAAATAGATTAAGCACAAATGCACAGAATTATGTGATTTGTGGATTACACACACACAATACACACAGTTTTCAGTATGAAAGACAGCGTATATCATACCTGTATCTGAACCCCAGCAAAATGTTCATGTTTTATGAAATGTACAACACCCACAATACAGGGAGAGATGCCCTCCCTGGTGTCAAAGGTTTGAATTGCTGCTGTCATCAGGACATAGTATTTTGGAGAGCAAAAATATGTGAAGCCTTAATAAAAATCTCACTCATGCTGCAGTTAAATTCCTTTGGTTGGGGGATATGGGGGGGGGGGATCGGCTGGTTTAAAATGCTACGTGAAGATAAAATATATCCTGGCCTCCCTGCTGCCTATCGGAAGATTGCTACGTCCTTGTTCTCGAATCTCCTCCCCCGCAACACTTTCTCCCTCCCCCATGAAATTTGAAAATTTATGCATGCAATTTATTTTGTTTTCAATGTAACTCTTTCCCCTCCTGCCCTTGATACTGGGTGGGCTCTCTGGGGACTGGAAAGATGTGCTCGTGCGTTCTCCGAAGTGGAGGCAAGGGGGGCTAGAGCAGCATTCACCCGGGGACTCAGGCAAAGAGAGTCCAAGGATCGTAACTCGTTTTTTAAAAAAACACTTTCTCTTTTTTTAGTTTGCAAAAGGTGCGTGTGAGAAATCACAGGATTGGAGTTCGCAACTTTTGTGTCATGTGGATTTGCGTGAGATGTTCAGTTTTGTTGCTGGAGCTTCTCACCCAAGGCAGGGGAGACTGCAAAATTAGTGCGGAATAAAGCGTGTTAAGAATAAACCTTTCTACCTAACGCCTGTGCCTGCCTTGAAAGCTTACACGGGACTCTCTCTCTTTCCACGCCCAATACCTTGTACACACTGGGGGGGGGGGAGCGTAGTCTAGCTTTGAAAATACTGTACACTTTATCTCAAACTGAAACAGAAAAAAAAATCAGCTGCTGCGGTGGCTGGAGAATAAACATATTAGCCCCATAACTCCTATGAAAAGAGAAAATGGCATAATGCAAAATAGTACCCCATTCTCCCAAGTAAAACAGACACACGCACATGTTGCCTTGGTGCAGTTTAAGTTCGTTTAACTTCTTTCCTTCTTTTTTTAGGACAATATTTTGTTTAAGTGTCCCTCCCCCCTCCCTCTCTCTGGAAAACAGCTCCCTCGCCTTTATTCTGATAATTTTCTGAACAGCAAAATTAAAATAAAGAATCACTCCAGCCTCTTATTCCGAGAGAAATGCCCGCAAACTGAGAATCGATTTGAAACATTAAACTTCTGATCATTTTGTGGGAGGTGTGATTGGGCGGTAAAAGAGGATTGAGGACCAGGAGTAATAAACAAATAAATAAATTTAAAGGGGGAAAATGTTTTTTAAGCCATTTATATATCTCCGTACCTTTGTCTGAGCTCCATCCCACCCCGAAAGGTATTTTCTGGGTTTCTTAGCCAATACGTGACCCAGGAAGAGAGGGTGTAAGTGCGTGTTTGTGTGTGTTTCTTTAAAATAAAAAGTGGCGGGTCTCATAGTGGGGGCTCTGTTTTCTGTTTAGAGGGGATATCATACAGAAAATTGGGTAGGAAAAGTGGGAAGCAAGACATGGGTTTAGGGAGGGAGTTTGCAGATAGGGGAAAAAATAGGAATGTGGGGCGAAGTGTTCTCAGCGCTTGCGCTTGTTTGGTCTGGGAGCTTTTCCCCCTTTTCCTGGCGTGCTCCTGGGTTGGGTGACTTTGTTGTGTCTGCCTGCTCAAGGTCCTCGCCCTACCCCCTCGGTCTCCTGACTTCTGCAAGTTGTTTTTGAGTAAACGAAGCCGCTTTCTAACCCCACTTTGAAGACGCTTCGCCCCCTCCCCTTTTTCTCCCTTCAAATCGAATGTGTTAGTATAAATAAAGCCGGGGCGAGTCAGCCTGCAATTATTATTGTGGAGTGGGGGACTGGGGTGGGGACGGCTCGGATCCGTATTAGTATTAGTACCAATTGTATCGCTGCTCTCATTTTGCATATTTGCGAAAGGCTTGGGTCGCTTCCTAGGGAAATGCAAACCACAAAATTGGGAGGAGGGTAGCGAAGGCCCCCCCGATGAAGGTCACGTACTTAACCGAGAGAACAATGACTGCGGGTTGCCAACTCTCCTCCTCCACGCAAGTTTGCAAGCTGATCTTGAACTTGCATCTTCCCTTGGAAGCCACCGACACGCAGGCTGCAGACCTTCCTAGTAAGCCCAAGGGAGACTTGACAGCACAATCCTCCCCATCTCTTCCCAGAATCTCCACTGAGTCTAATGGGATTTACTGCCAGTGCGTGTATTTCCCGCGAGTAAGCAGGTAGAGGATCGGGTCTGTACAAATCGCCAAATAGCCCTGCACCGCTCCCCCCTTCCTTAGTGTAACTTTGTCCTGGGAACGGCAGGGAGGCCATTGATTTCTCCTCGAGAATACCTCATCAGAGCTACTTAAAAAATTAAAACGTAGAGCAAAATCACAATAATTCCCCTTATTATCCACACCACTGCTGAAATAGGAACGTAGTCTCCCCCTCCCCCGCCGGGGCTGGGATCCAGAGTTGTACATACAGGAGGGGGGGTAGCTGAACTTGGGGTGGTATTGATTAATAACGAAAATGAACAGTGTTTCCACTACTTCGGAAAGAAAGATCTTGACAGGGCAGGCGCCTTTTTCGAGCAGAGGCTGGGAAAAGATAGGGCTTGTTTTCTAAACGCAGCCCTTATCTTGGAGTTCGATGGAGGAATGGTGGGAGAGAGGTTTCAGATGCATCTCGCGGATTGGGACGCAACTCTGTTTTGGAAGAAATGGTTTTTTAAAAAGTACGTTGTTTTCGCCCCCTTTGCACAGCCTGCCCGGAGACTTTCTGCCTGCGCTTCCCAGCTGAGCCACGGAAGAGACGCGAGCAGCGACAGGAGGAGGCTCGCCTCGCGAGGGGAGGGCGAACTGCAAGTGGCCATGTGCTGGCAGAGAGGGCAAAGCGGGAGGCGGAGGGGCCTGGGAGGGAGGGGACCTCCCGCCGACCTCCCCTGAGCCGACCCCAGGAGGACCCAGCCGGGCCCCGCGCTCCCGCTCTGCTGGGGGCCAAGGCTGGCATGCTCCCTTCCCGCTGGGGTGCCCCATAGATAGGCAACGTGGAGCTGAGCCTCTCCCTTCTTGCACACGCACCCATTTGCAAGCAGGTGCTCAGTTGCAATGCATTCGGGGCGGGAAAGATCACGGGGGGGGGGGCGTTTTCACCTGTTATTGTTAACAAGGTGCGACTGAGTTTTCCAGCCCCTTCGGCTACTTGCAGGTTGTTGTTTTTTAAGCCACCCTGTTCATCCTCCTTTTAGCCGCATGTCTTTATCTGCCCGCCTTGCCAGCGATGTTTTAGTATAGGGGTAATATGACTTTTTGCACCGAGGGGAAAGCTCGTGTCTCCAGGCACGCTACTTGGCTAAGCCGAAGTTGTGCATTTCTGCTGGCTCAGCCCTGTCCTGCACCATTTTGCATGGGTGTGTGAAACTGGGAAGTCTCGTTTGCTTTGCAACGAGTCTGGGTTGTTGCTAGTAAAGTGCAGCCTAAATCGGACCACAAAGCCCCGACTTTGCTCTGGAGTCACTTTTCTTACACCGCTTGCACGGGCTGTTGGAGCAAGCGCAAGCATTGCAGCGCCGGGACAGGGAAGGGAAGGGGCGCAACAATTAGGATTGCCGAAGGAAGGCTGCGGACAAGCCCCCCTCGCATGCTGCCTGTGTGACTTCGGGCGCTGGGGGGCGGGGAGAGGCAGGTTCTCCGTGCCGCCCAAGAGACCCTGTGCGGGGATGAATGAATGAGGCCGATTGCGCGCCCAGCGGACTCTCTGGCTTAGCAGCCTCTCTGCGAGAAGTAGTTGCGTGGGGTGTAATGCAAAAAGCAGGGAGTTGTCGTGTTGTGTCGGAGCCCTTCCGACCTTGCGCCTTGGCTCTCTGATCTTTCCTTTCTCACGTCCTCAAGGCAACCTCAGCCCCTTTACCTTGGAATCTGCCCTCCTCTCTTACGCTCCCCTTTCAGAATGGGAAATAGGAGTTATGTAAATTTTAACTGGATGGGGATGCCTTTGTTTTCTAAAAAAGAGGTAAAAAAATGTGTTCCTTGCTACAGACGCAGACTGGATTACATGAAGAATTAGGGAGACATACAGAAGACACAGCCTCTCTGTGAATACGCATCTATTTCTGTATCTAGCTATCTGTATTGAACTCTGTACATTTTAATAAATGAAAGAGATTTTTCTTAGAGTTAGAAATGGCCAGTGCACTTCCTTCAGTTCTGTTGTTTCGCTGTGTGCCAGCTATTTCAAATTACCATAAATCCACAAACAGCTCTCTAGTTGCATTAAAATCAGTTTTTCACATATTTTCACACTTCCACATAATTAAATGCCATAATTTGTTTATTTTTGGTTATAGAAGAGAAACAGTCACATTGCTGTTTATGACAGAATCATATTTTTGTTTTCAGGTTTCTGTGGGAAAATTGGCTGCAAACTCTGTGTGCGTACAGATAACTTGTATTTCAGCATTATAAGCCTCTTCACCACCCATCATTAAATTACATGTGCCTTTTTAATACTTATGTTCATTTTTACTCGTTAGAGGTCAATAGTGCTCAAAAGTATTGTTGCATAATTTTAGTCCTTCAAGGTTGTTTTAAGGTGTTGTGAGTAATTTGTATACAGCAAAATATTTTAATAATGTGCAAATTAGTTGCATCAAAAGGCAAATTTGTTACAGACACTCCATCCATTTTCTTTAAATTTGCCTGCAGTAACACTTATGACCATCGACCTTGGAGAGGACATTGATACTTCATGTTATCATTAGTCACTTAAATGTGTTGTTATAATCTGAAATGTAAATTTATTGCCAGAGTCAACATATTTACTACTTTGCTCATATTTTAGTCTGCTGTATTTTTTTAATAGAAAAAAGTAGTTTTATTCCCTAGCTTATCAAAACTCATTTCTACTGTTCTTATTTTCATGAAACAGGCAAGGGGAAAATGCTTTGCATGTACAAAATATGTCAAATTATGTTATCGGTAAAGCTAAAACCAGATTAAAACAACCTTTCCATTTTCATTTTGCATAGAAGGCGTTCCCCCACCCCACCCCCAACTCTTGAGATATTTGAATATGCAGCATTGAAATTTCTTACCTTGTGCATTTAAGCGAAAGGTTTTTCTTACGATGAAAAAAATGCCTTGTCAAAAAAGAGAGCCTAATACATTTTTGTTTGCTTCTAGATTTGTCGGCATTAATGCATCCGATATTAACTACTCAGCTGGCCGATATGACACGTCAGTTAAGCCCCCATTTGACGTAGGTTTTGAAGGAATTGGTGAAGTGGTAGCCTTGGGTCTAAGTGCCAGCGCTAGATACACAGTGGGCCAACCAGTGGCCTACATGAGGCCTGGTGCTTTTGCTGAATATACCATTGTTCCTGCCAAAGAAGCCATCCCGGTACCCTCTGTGAAACCCGAATTTCTTACACTACTGGTAAGTGGAACTACAGCATATATCAGCCTGAAGGAGCTTGGAGAACTGTCTGACGGGAAGACGGTTCTGGTGACAGCCGCAGCAGGAGGGACCGGTCAGTTTGCCGTGCAACTTTCCAAGAAGGCAAAATGCCACGTAATAGGAACATGCTCCAGTGATGAAAAATCTGGCTTTCTGAAATCCATAGGCTGTGACCACCCTATCAACTACAAAACTGAAAACCTTGCTGCTGTCCTTAAGAAGGACTACCCGAAAGGTGTGGATGTGGTGTATGAATCTGTCGGCGGGCAGATGTTTGACTTGGCTGTCAGCTCCTTGGCTACCAAAGGGCGCCTGATCATTATTGGGTTTATCTCTGGCTACCAAACCCGTACTGGCCTTCAGCCTGGTCATGTGGAAATGTTGCCAGCAAAGCTGCTAAGGAAATCTGCCAGCATCCGGGGTTTCTTCTTAAACCATTACCTTTCTGAATACCAAACGGCTATGAAACACTTGATCGAAATGTGTGAAAACAGAGAACTGGTTTGTGAGGTGGACCTTGGAGACATGTCTCCAGAGGGCAAATTCGCTGGCTTAGAGTCCGTATTCCACGCTATAGATTATATGTACATGGGGAAAAACATTGGAAAAATTGTAGTTGAATTACCTCACTCTGTCAACAGTAAGCTGTAAAAACAGAACAATGATATAAATCAAAAGAGGGAAAATGGGCACTTTATGCTTCACAATAACTATTTCTTTAAAGTTGCCAATGGGTAACATATTAAAAAATAGCATGTAGGCTTTCGTCAAAAAATATTTGTTGAATTTAAGTGGCTTTGTGTTCTTTAAAAATGCCATGTGTCGTTGGCATTGCATTAAACAGTTCTGGGTTTTTGTCTGGGAGTTTTGAGCGAACTTGTGATTAAACTTGCATTGGATTTGAATCTGGCCAACTATGAAATCTTCACCTACAGCTTTCCTCTAGAATTGAGTAAATAAAGGCATATTAATATTTTAAGTGAAATCAATAATATTATCGATTCTTCCTATAAAAAAGGATGGGTGCAATTCGCCTGGACATTCTGCTTGAGCAATGGGAGTCAAGCAAGAGTGCTTTTCAGTAGCACAGGGCAGCATCTTAGCCGGTTGCACTTGATATAATTTAAAAATGAGAAATTATCTTTTTTTCAGTTGTGTTGGTTGCAAATACAATAATAAAATGCAGATTTATGTAACTCAAAAGATTTATTTTACTAGTTACAAAAGTGTCAGCTTTTGTTTATAAATGAAAGTTTGTTTTAATTTTATATAAGGTTTTATAGTTATATTTTGAAATCTTCATGTTGTAATACCACTTTCTAACTATTCTTTTGGCTATATTAACCCGTTAATTGGGTTAACTTTGGTATAAGGATACATTCTACTAATGTTAAGGCAATCTTAAGAACAGCGTTAACAAAGCCCCTTACCTTACAAGAAAATGGTGGTGACTAGATCGCTTGCTTATAATGGCACCAGAAGACTGTGCTGAACTATGCAATAAGGTGAAGCCTTTGTAATAATTTATATTTCAACCTTTGTAAGAATTTATATTGTTTTAATGCATTAAAATCATTTTGACTATTATTATTATTTTTACACTATGCTTCAGTTGTCCATTTATTCTCTTCCGTTATTTTTTGTGCAACTTCAACTGCAGTCCTATGACTACTTACCATTGAGTAAGCCCCACTGAATCTCTGCTGAATGGGACCTACTGTTAAGCAGACAAGCCATGTTTCTTAGTTGGCTTCAGATTGCCTGTTTAGTTGTTGTTTTGTGAGAAGGGGTTAATCTCTTTATGATGAAGATGCAAAAGAGTGTTTACTGTTTCCAAAGACAATAGACATGTGGAATAAACTGGTACTTTAAAATATGTAGCAATTCTCCACTTTCAGCTATTTGCTTTTTCAGGCATTCCGGCAATCAGTGTTCTCGTTTAAGGGCACTCTAATGTTTATTGTTGAACAGATTCCCTTTTAGGTTCATAAGCATGGTTTTTAAAATTCCTGCTGCCCCTGTAGCTAAAAGCACACCCAAGTAGTAGGATTTAGGCCAGCTCGGCACCACCAATTTCAGTGGGACCTTAAGTGGCTTAAATCCAGGTATTCCAATTAAACTGGGTTTTGGACTGGGATGTTGGAAAATTTGCTTGGTAGGTGAAACCCAAAGTATATTTTGGATCCAGCAGCTGATCACCCTATGGAAACATTCTCATTAGGATGAAGTATTTGGCTTCCCTTTGGCGGTGAACAAAAGTGGAGACAGCTATTTGTTTCTCCGTACAGCACAACTGTGGAGAACAAAATTCAGTTTTAGACATAAGGAGCCATCGTTATAATATGCTTCAGCACATAGAGATGTGAAGTGACCAAAGCCTGTCCCCCCCCCCCAAAAAAATTAGACCCTGAGCACTTGAGTTTCACAATTCTGTCTCTTTGAGGAACTATTACAAAACATCAAAATATTTACACCCCAATCATAAGTACTGTGCAAGTCATCTTGAGAGGGGCGTTTATGCCCTGAAAGGTAGTGTAAAATATCTAAATAAAAATAAGTCCCACTGATTTCATTGGGCCTTACTTAAAAATAATTATGTTTAAGATTTCAGCCAGGTGGAGTGTGTTCCTTCCCAGTTGTGTGCGCACACATCCGATTGATTCCCATAGTGAAGAACCACATTTACCTTGAAGCATGGTTACAACATTCAATTCCATACTTTTTAAAGTAAGTAATTCTACATGATCATAAAATGGTAGCGTTGGTAGGGATCCACCAAGGATCATCTTGTCCAACCCCCATTCTGTTCTGTTTCAGTTCGTAACAATTGACATCAAATGAGTCAAAGCTGAAGAGGCAGTTTCAGTATCATATATATATATATGTAAAGGCCTAGTGTTGAAATTTAAATTAAAGAATGTTCCTAACAAGTATGTTCAGGTTGTAGTCTTATGCCCACTTACCTTTGAATTGATCGAAACTTATTTCTATGTAGACCTAGAGAGGATTGAGTAATATCAATAGGTATGCACACCAGTGTTGACCTTAGTGAATACCTTCATGAGTGAAACACATATACATGATTGTAGACTCACAGTGGACTGTTAAGTCCTCATTTGCTGAGGCTCCCCGGTGCATGTCCACCTCAGCGTGTTTACATCCAAGTATCTCCACTTCACACTTTGCTACTTTACAGCAAATGCACATGCCCCAAAGTGTAAACTGGGAATGAGATAGTTAAACATTAGAATCAATGGGATATAAATGCTTAACTATGGATTGCATAACCTGGATTGTGTGCTTGTTAACAACTGCATCTTATTCTCTTTAGATGTGAAACAATAGTTTCCGAGCTTACTAATTTACCCAAAGATTTTTGCACATAACATTCTTGCTGTTGCTGCTGCTTTGTTGCTGCTGTTCTCTTGTTCTCTTCGCCAGGCCATTCTTCATTGAATCAAGCTAGGTGTGGTAGGGTGGCACTTTGATGGTGTGGAAAAGCTTGGTGTTTACAGGTAATTCTTAGTCCTGATGTGTGTATCCTATTGTGCCTGATAATTGGATTATTCTCTTTCTCTCTCTCTCTCTCTCTCTCTCTCTCTCTCTCTCTCTCTCTCTCTCACACACACACACACACACACACATTTTTTATTAAATCCACATATCCCTGCTTTTACTTAAAATATTTATTGTTGCCTCACCATAGTATAAATTTTGTTGATTCCGAGTAAGTGATGAATTTAAATAATGCAGAAGTCTTTGGCAGCAGCATAAGAAGTAGTACTTCTTATGGGTAGTGGTCAGAATGAGGGTATATTAATGATAAGATAACAAACATATATGGACAGGAAATACTGTCAGTTCATTGCAAGGGATTAACAGTGAAGACACTTGGGCCAAGATCCAGATTGCCTAGCAGTGGATGATTGAAAAGTGCTTCAACTTGCTAGGACAGGACTGCTGGTTTTCCTTTTCAGCTGTAGCCCATTGCACAGTCTCATATCCTGGATTAGTATGACAGGCAGAACACCAGGGGCTGCCCTGCAACTGGTGGTCAAGAAACGCCCTGTTGCATGCACAGAACTTTGGATCCTGGCTTTGACTGTTTTATAAAAAAGATACTTTAAAAACTCTTTACAGAGTTAATCCTTAAATGAATGCAAATATTCATTCAGACTTAATACCAATAATAGTATAATACCAATTATAAAACGTCTAGGAAATGTCTTGTATATTCTATATAGAGAATTGGCTTTTTAAGAAAATAACTCAAGGAGGCTGCAGACCTCCACATGCTTGGAAGTAAGTCACATTGAACTAAATGGGAATTACTTCTGAGGAGCTACACCTAGGATAGCACTGCATATTGCGCCTCCCCCCCCCCCCCCAACTTTTAATTTAACCTTTCCACTCAAATTTGCTTGCTGTGGAAAAAGTTGGATGCTTGCAGACAGCAGCAACTTGAGTTTTTCTACATATAGCAAACACAGACAAGGAAAATGTGTCAAGAAAGGCCAAACCTGTAATGTTGTCATAGTTGTTTTTTAGATACACATATATATTCTCCACCAAATATATTCACTTGCAGTATTCTGTACATTTTACCCTGTACATTTTTTATTGAACTGTTGCACTGAAGTATTTTAATACCTTTTAAAATTAAATCATATTTCAATAACATTATAATGTTAATTTTTTTTGTGGGGGAGGAGAAGCCAATTGCTGAGTATAATTGCCATGCTGTGCAAATACAGATAATTGCAGCTGCTGAGGGAAAAGTTTGCGGCAGAATTCAGAAATGTTATTTGTTTGTTTGTTTGCTTTTCTTCAGTCTGAGCTAGAAAGGAACTCCACTGCTGAATAGCTGTTAGTATCTATTTTACAAGATTTACTCATTTTCAGGTGCCTAATATAGCTGCTAGCATGCATGCACAACAATACAATTTATATGGTAAATGGAACCAAATAATGGCTTCGCTGAATGTTATGGCTGCACTGAAGGGAAATGTCACGGTAAATAGCTGCCAAATTATGGATCATGCCGAAGTGTCACAACTGCACTAAAGACAAATAGCACTAGAGACTATTGCCACTGTGACGCTTTTGAGTTATGAAGAAGAGGCGCAGCCTTGATGCGAAGCTCTTTGTGTCCTCATTATAGCAAAGGGTTACTGGTGCAATGTACAAAAAAACCTAGTCCAATGTGATGGTTAGTTATTAATCTGTCCATTTCAGATCTAACAGCTGTAGAAGAGCAGGCCGTCTTCAAACAAACACACACACACACACACACAGAGAGAGAGAGAGAGAGAGAGAGAGAGACTAAAAAACTGCAGGTTTTATTAACATAAATGTGTATGGGGAATGACTGGCAATGGCAAAATGTTGCAATAAAATAATCTAATCAAAGAATATTATTAAATTTAACATAGTATGCATCTGAAAGGTTTACTTGCTTCTTAGTCAGATATATGTGTGAAATATAAGCGGTAATGCACTTTTCTCTCTTTGTAAAGACTTGAGTAGTAAGGACATTACCGACCAAATTGCTTCTTCTAAACTGAAGTGAGTCCCGGTTTCTCTCATTTTAATGGGAGGGTAATAAAGATGAAAGACTAACATTTTAACTGATGGATCCCTTAAGCTAGAGAAGAGAAATTTATTATGTTTTGAGGGGCTATGATAAATCCTGAATGTGAGTGCATGTTTGGGGTGATATGGTAACCTCAAGTAAAAGAAAAACAAAGCAGACCATTAAAAGGGGGCGGGGAGCCATCCTCTTTTGTGGGCTTTGGTCGTTTTTACACTATTTTTATTTACTCTAAGGAAACAGATTCTATTAAGACATCATGATTTCAGTTCTCCCCACTATTTAGGAGCAAGTTCCATTGCTTGCATTTGGATTTACTGTGGACTTGGTGTTTGGAAGATAGCGACCATTATAAGTAAAATGCTTGTGGAGATTAAAAAATTTAGCAACTATTACATCTGCTCCAAGGCCATTGTTTAAACATAGCCTGAAATTATAAGTAAAATAAGTTTGATGTTCTCAACACTTTCTTTAGGAGATTATTGTACACACTGCAAATACACTATCCATAATTCAACACAACTGTCAGCCTCAGTTTTAGAGAAGGGGGCTGGGGCCAAACAATCGTAGAGGATAAATTACTTCTCTTTTCTACAGAGAATGGCCTTCCTTCCATGTTGTGCTTAAGGTCATTGGCAGGGCAGCGTCGGGGCAGTTTGCACGGTAGTTAAATCTTATATGCAGTTTAAATATGCACTAAGTAATCCTCATTGTGAGGGGTAAATAGAATATTAATTACTATTTTCTTTGATTTAAAAAACCACACACACCACTTTCAGATGTGGTATCTCTCACATGTGACCTGTTTAGATAACTTGTTTGAACTGCCTTAGTACTTTTAGATTTCATCACCCCACGCAAAAATCTAGATTTTAGGCTACATGCTAGTTTTTAGCATGTGGCAATAATGTGCTCACTGTTTAAAAGCCTTGTCCTGTCCACAAAAAGTTCCATCAAACCCAGACTAGACCAGCTATTAGTGTGCCCAGAATTTATTTTTATGTACTGCACAGTTGCAAGTAACTGCTTCTTATTAAATGAAAACCCTGCATTAGATACTTTAGAAACATTCCAGCTAATGAATATGTAATGTCCTTTGTGTAACAGGACTTCTTTTTGTGTTTGGAACTAAAAGATGCTGGAAAGTTGACAAATTATATCATTTAAGACAGATGCCTGCCTTGGGGACATGATTTTTTTTTTAAGGGTGGGGGCTTCCTGTTTCTGGCTTTTATTTCAGTTACATTTGTAATTGCTACAGGAGCAGTACCTGTGTAGCGTTGCACCCCTTCACATAGTTAGTACTTCACATTAAATCAATGGATGTGTGGCTTGTATCACAGCAGAGCAGGATTTAATGTAATTTTGTTTCAGCTAGTATGTTTTCTTCCCCACCTTTATCTCCTCCTGCACAAATAGTTTGTCAATTTGCTTGTTTAAGGTATTTACACTTCACCATTCTACTAAAACTATCCAAAGCGACTAATGAAAAGGAGCTTAAAATAACCAAAATATAATAATCAACATGTCGCGATCAAGTAAGTATTATCTGCAACAAAGGAGAAAGCAGGAGTCTAAATGACTATATAGTGGTACCTCGGATTAAGAACTTAATTCATTCTGGAGGTCCATTCTTAACCTGAAACTGTTCTTAACCTGAAGCACCACTTTAGCTAATGGGGCCTCCTGCTGCTGCCACCGCGCCGCTGCTGCACGATTTCTGTTCTCACCCTGAAGCAAAGTTCTTAATCCGAGGTACTATTTCTGGGTTAGCGGAGTCTGTAACCAGAAGTGTCTGTAACCCAAGGTACCACTGTATATATCTCCCATTCAAATTCTTAACCTAATGTTTTTCAAGTGCTGGGGATTTAGCTTTGTAGCATGCAACTGAAACGGAAAGCATTAACAGCACAATCCTATGAATGTCTGTTCAAAATAGTTCCCCTTGAGTTCAGTGGGACTATTTCCCAGGTAAGTTTGTATATAGAACTGCAGCCTAAAGCAGTGTCTGCACCAGCACTTAGACCACTATATCCTACACCTAGTTTTCTAGAAGTATGTCCCATTGAATTTAATGGGACTTTATCTCCAAATAGATACTGTAAACGTCTTTGTTTTAGAGCTAGTTTTTTCATGCCATGTATGTACCTGTGCTGGTCGAGGCATACACACAGAGTTGCCACCTGAAGATGAGCAGCTGATCCACAAAAATATATTTATCAACTAACAGATCCATTGCTGGGTATTTGCTTCAGCCTGCCGTGTCAAGGACCAAATTTGCATAGTTTGCTATTCCTTACCATGCCTCTCCAGCTATTGGGACAAATGTTGGAAGAAAGTCGGTATCTCCTCAATAAGAGCTGAAAATGTCTTAATAACCACTAGAAATGTGGTGTGCTAATGGACATTACCTAGAACATGGAACCAGGCTGGTCCACAGAAGATATATAACCCAGGAAAACGAACTGGTGCTTATATCGTAAGTAGAAACAGATAGGATGAATGCAGGATCCTGCTGTCACACATTGCAAAAAATAATAATTCTAGACATTTGAAATGTTACTGTTGTTTCAGAGTCCAGCCCAGAGGAAATGGTGATCATGCCTAACCATGACCAGTAGATAAGACCGAGCTAAGTCACTGTTGACATTCCAGCATTGTTTTGAAGGTGGCTAAAAGAAAGTACATGCACTATGGAATCACACCATATATGTTACTTAACTGTCCACAGGCCTCTTACATGTTTCCTTGAAAATGTACCTCCGAGGGATTCATTCATGTAGCAAGAAATAGCATACACAGGAAATTGGTGCACTGCCTGGAAGCAGCAACACACAACACACAGAACAGTTCTGAGTGATGTAATCATGCCCCTGGTGGGCTGTAAGGTACAAGACCGAAAACCAGCTTAATCCAGTCATCCACAAAGTATTGGTAACCGCAAAAGCATACTGCTTGTCATGCCTTAGCTAACACCATGAAAATAGAGTAATTTTTAAAATAAAAAACCACCCATGACCTCAATAAATTTACATGGATTTATTGTCATGGCTATCCCTGGTAGCAGGGTCTAAAATAGCCCGAGAGCCTATCCTAGAAAAGGAAAAGAAACACTGGTCTTGGAAACCTGTTTGCCTTATTTATTGCCACCTTACCTCTTGATACCTAACCCCCCCCCCCCAATTTGAAACTGCAGTTAATATATTTTGCTTGAATCGTAAACAAAGGTTTTCTATGCTCCATTAACACTGTGCTGCTATAAATGGGCATATATTTCTGTATATTTGTACTGTTATCTTGAAAATCAATTAAAATATATTGAAAAACAGAACAGAACATTGTGCTGGTGTAGCATAGTCATAGGGAAACGGCTCCTCTTGTTCTCTAAAACCCACAGATAAGTCCCACTTCAAATATGCCTACTTAGAGTAGCATGCAGATATCTAACTTGGTCCCATAACATTCACATAGACAGTCTCCATTACCACTTTTTGACAGTGCAGATCACCTGTTGTTCTTTTTCATGAAGATGAATGCCAGTGTTAGAGCTGGCACAGCGCTGCCCATCTCTTTGCACTCCATATGTTTCCCATGGGAGACAGGAAATCTGAATGCCATCTGGGTGCTAGCTGTGGTGCTTCAGAATGGATTGTGCAAAATTGGTTCTTACTCATAATGGAATTCATATAAACCTGTTTCTGTATGTGAATTTCACACTCAGGATCAAGTTAAAAGGTTGACTTGGCGCACAATGCAAGCTAAAACATGACTTTGTGTGAATGTGTGGACTCCTGGAGAGGAGTTTCTAAACCAAGAGGAAACCTTGGTTAAAGCTCATGGTTTGTCCAGAGCAAGACAAACCATGAATCCAGGTTCAAATTGCACACAAAGCCAAACCATGGTTTAACTTACAGCAGTTATATCAACATTTATCAAGTCAGCTGTGATCACCTCAGAGATCACCTCGTTCATGCTTGGTTTGGCTTAGCATTATATATAAATCAGGTCATAATGTCTTCAAGAGTTCTCTTTCATGTGTGAAAAACATAGAATATCCAAGTTTTTAGCCACAGATGATACTGAAATAGGATGGTAAATAAGTGGTATGAGATACTACCCTTCCCCACAAAGCAAGCCTAGCCCACCACTTGAAGGACCAATTGCGGAGTCCCAGTCACGATTCTAGAACGACATGAACCTGACCTCCACATGACTGCTTGGTTTAGAAAGAGACTTTGTGTGATAAAAAGAAATGGCTTGTAAGTCTTCACATTATGTCAGTACTGCTTCCAACTGAATGTATGAATTAGGCCTCTATGGACAACTGTTCAACTTCTGGAAGCTGCTTCCTGTCATTCCCATGTTGGCTACTCCCTGATTGTGATGACCTTACTATGACGCCATACCCTTCTGTGATACCATTCTATCCTCTTGCTGTGCCATGTAAAACTTCTACTTCTGTTTGCAGGAAACACACAACCCATTCATTGACCATAAGCAGGAAGTTGTTGCTGTGAATGTAGAATAAGTAGCTACCAGAAATGAGGTGAGAGTCTTTTGAAAGCCTGTGCTATGGTCCTTAACAGCAGATTTTAGGAATAAACTTGCATTACTTTACAGAGATATAGGGACGCGGGTGGCGCTGTGGGTAAAACCTCAGTGCCTAGGACTTGCCGATCATATGGTCGGCGGTTCGAATCCCCGCGGTGGGGTGAGCTCCCGTCTTTCGGTCCCAGCTCCTGCCCACCTAGCAGTTCGAAAGCACCCCCAAGTGCAAGTAGATAAATAGGTACCGCTTTATAGCGGGAAGGTAAACGGCATTTCCGTGTGCTGCACTGGTGCCGGCTCGCCAGAGCAGCTTCGTCACGCTGGCCACGTGACCCGGAAGTGTCTCCGGACAGCACTGGCCCCCGGCCTCTTAAGTGAGATGGGCGCACAACCCTAGAGTCGGACACGACTGGCCCATACGGGCAGGGGTACCTTTACCTTACTTTACAGAGATAGCGATTCCTCAGGAATGGCTAAGCTGTAGAAAAGAGGTGAGGAACCTGTTATCTTTGAACTGCCAATATAGGGTGGTATACTACTACTACTACTACTAATAATAATAATAATAATAATGGCCCTCCAGAAACTGTTTGGACAGCATGTCCAATGTTTGGGGATTATGAATTTGTAGTCCAAAACATCTGGAAAATGCTACAGAAGTTCAAATCCTGTACCCCTTATCACATAAGGGGATGTATCCCTTATCACATAATAATTTATGCAGAGTCCACTGAAAACCATGGCAGTCTACAGGATGCAAGGTCATAATTCCTTGTGTACAAGGAAGATGTATCCAACAACAACATGTGGAAGCACTGATTATTATTTCCATGTAAACCTATAGTGATATTTTTTGATTGAACACAAAGAAAAACCACACAGTTAAAAGATTATGGCTTTTGTTGAGCATGAACTAATCCCTTCTTACTTCCTTGCTACTTTTTCTTAACCAGCTTTCCAACACTTTGCCTTGTTTAGGGCTGTCTTCCTACAAGTGGTCCCTGGGCGGTTAGTACCTCCTGAATTGTTTCTTCAAGGTTGTGGACCACAGGAAGCCCCACTTGCTGTTTTTGCTCAGTTAGGGAATGTAACAGTGTGAGCCAATTTCTACCTTAACTTAGTGAGTAGAAGGCAGAAATTGGCTGACACAATTTGCACTTTACCTCTGCTTCAGTCTTTTCCGCTGAAGAAGAAGCTTTAGCAAAGCATGAGTCTGAGCTTATTTGCTGCCCTTTCATCATGCGGGCTTGACTAAACGTACACAATGTGGAGCAGCCTTTGCTCAAGGCAAATAACATAAAGAAGGAAGAGAGGTATTTCACTTTCCATTGCAGTGTCATTCAGGTCATTCACTGAAATTATATAGGCAGTGGCTTCTACAATGTTAACAGCCAACTTTAGATTATTAACAGTGCTTTGGATAGCAGTTCATTTGCAATGCCCAAATGCACTGAATTCTTCAAAATTATAAGGTATGGTAAAATAGACGGTCAAACCTCCTGGCCCCCTGGATGCAATAAGTGATATAATTAATCCTTTTTTCTCATTTGTATTTTACCAGCAGTACACTAAACGACCTTTCCCTCTACTTTCTGATCTTTGCCTTAGTACAGGAGGGAAGAGGAAGGCGAGGGTGCCCTTATAGCAGACTTTAATTTTTGAAAAACAA
Organism: Podarcis muralis; assembly: GCF_964188315.1. Lineage (NCBI taxonomy): Eukaryota > Metazoa > Chordata > Lepidosauria > Squamata > Lacertidae > Podarcis > Podarcis muralis. The sequence continues at coordinate 54,835,643 of NC_135662.1, read as the reverse complement.
AATTATTAGTAAATTTACAATTGGCATGCTTGTTCTCATCTAATAGATTAAATTTTTAAATGAATTATACCTTTTTTCAGCCTTTGCTTCCCCATAAGTACACTTTCAAAACCAAATAATCCACCAATTATGAAAAATGCCTTCCCATAGCCTTCTACATTTTGAAAAATCATATTTTGTCAAATCTTCACTTTTGTAATTTCTTCTTCTTAAGCACTGTGTCTGTAATATTCTAAATGTGTTATGGGTTAGCCTAAACAAAGGTGGACTCCAGACAAGCCACATACATATAATTTGACCTGGAACTAAAGTAATCATATGCAATTTTTTTCCTCAATTTATATTACTGTCTGTGTGTCTTGAAAACACCACCAGAGTTGGAGCAATTAGGTGAGTAAAGTTCAGCCTACCAATAATTTCGGTCTCCTTGTGCTGTAATTCTGAAAAAACCTTTTGCAAGCACAATACAGAACCTGTATGACAAGCAAGAGTTGTCTTTAAAGATTATACCACTGCCACTCACACAGAGGAACAAACAAGATGTCTTCCAGTTTAAAACCTGTTTGGTTGTTCAGCCACAGAAGTGACCACTGTAGAAACTTCATAGACAACATAGCCTACACGTGAAGTTCTTTCTGGTGAATTTATATGGCTTTGCAGGTTGGCAATGGTCTGTTAAGATAAAGTGATTTAAACAGCAAGAAAGGAGTGGATTGAAGTACTAAACAGAAATGTTGAACATAGTAGATCCAGACACTAAAGAGTTTTAATATAATCCAGGAGAGTTGCACACCAAATTTGTGATTATTTTTCATTTACTTACAGATCCCGAGACAGCCTCTCCTTCTCCCCCCCCCCTTTCCCCTCTCTCTCTGAAATAGAAGTGGCAACCCATTTTATGTATTTATTTATTTTACCGCTCCCTTGTTCAAATATGTTTGATTGAAAACCTTTCCTTTCAAAAATTAATGCAGAGAAGCACCACTTGAATGAAGGGGACTAAAACACACAGTGTGAATACAGTCTAACAAGCACCACTCACTAGTGTAAATGGGAAACATTGGAGGCATAAAATTGCAAGCGTTAATATGAACAAAATGGAAACCAGCCCACATACACTTTAACAGCCTAGCATGGACACAACCATTGATAATTTGTGCTGAATATTGCAAGGGTAGGAGAAATATGTAGGGTGCAGAGAGAAAATGACTAGGAATTCATTTTAATTCTTCATCAGCCGATGCCATCATAATCTTTTGTAAACTTAAGGACAATTTCATATTTCAAAAGGAAAAGTTTGGGTTGGGGAGAGAATTGAAAATGAGTGGCTCTGCTACATAAAGAGGGAATGTTTATAGCTTTGTTCTGTCACATGTGAAAAGGTGCAGATGGAAGTATGGCAATCAGAGTAATTTTCAAAGGGTCAGGTAGCCAAAGAGTCCATGGGTCCAATGAATTTTACTATCACCAGATGTGGAAAAAATGCTGATGCTATTTTCCGGCTTGCTCAAATACCAAGTAGAGAGATCTACAATGACACATCTAATACAAGAAACTGGATACACTATTTATGCTTGTCACTGACTTACAGTGAGGTGGGCTCCTTCCTTAATTGATGGCTTCATCATTTCAGTCAAGCAGCCGATGGCTACATTATCTTTACCAAATAATCATGTGTTTTACCCTCTTCCGCCATTCTCTCTCTCTCTCTCTCTCTCTCTCTCTCTCTCTCTCGTGTGTGTGTGTGTGTGTGTGTGAATAGCCTCTGAGATACACTGTCTAAATTTTTAAGCTAACGAACAGTGGATGAAGTATCTGTTGACTCAACACATTGCATTAATAAATGCTTATGGGCAACTGACGTGTCCATCCAGTGACACCTTTAAGTATGCAATTAAAATTGGACAAGAGAGTCTACAGATACAAATAAATATTCAGTTCTACAAGGGGCTTTTGCACTGAATTGTAGAAATATTTTAATTCCGGAATTTGCTCATAGACAGTTGAAATTAGGACACTGATGTGATGGTAGGAATAAAATGTGTACAAAAGGAAAGAAGGCAGATTGTGTCACGGTGGAGCCATGGCAGAGGTTTGACAGGATATGCCTTTCCCAGTGTAGCTAAGCTGGATAGGAGAACCCTATTATATGGATGAGTGGGGCCAGTAGTGGCATCTTGTCATTCTAACTTGTGTAAGTAAGCAAGCTTAATTGCTCCTTGTCTTTTCAAGATGACTTTCCACCAACAATCTCATTATCACACACACTTGTTTATTGCATGTTTCCAAGGCCCTTCATGCAGACCTGAATGGAACTGGTGGAGAGATAATATTCATTTCTCCAGAGCAGTACTGCTCCCGTCCCAGATGAAGGTGGCCTGCCCTTCACTTTTGCTACCAAACATGACCAGAGGCAGTAGTATGTATGCAGGGAATGGAAGAAACGGAACTGGAGGGGCTAGCAAACTGTCAAAATGTTAGTGTAGTGAAGAGGAAAAAGTAAATAGGATTTCTGCTTACCAAGATTAATATGTAGAGTTGCATGTTAACGTGTTTGTCATAGGATTCATTAATATGTATGCTCTTTCATTATGTATTTATTAGAAAAGCTTATAATCAAATGAATAGGAAGTAATGTCACTGAAATTATATAACATCCAGTGTCACAGCAAGTTGGGAAGTTGAAATAAACATATAAATTTATGTTCAATCTTTTGTTGCATCCAGACCCACAAGTTCCTTCCTTCCTTCCTTCCTGGTGACAGTATTGCCTAATGACCTGAGCAAATATTTCCTATTGTGTAAATTTCAAGTGCAAGTTCCTATAAATAAACTACCTAAAGAAGAGAGTTGTATCCAGTTTCTTCGCTGGCAAACCATTCAGCCTAAAGTCCATACTGTTCTTCCTCTAGGAATCTAGAGAGATCTTTTAATTTGAACTATTGTTTTTTAGAATAGATGCTGTATAGCAGCAGCCACCCATATAGTGCCCCTCAGATACTGCAAGTCCCATTATCCATTATCATTAGGCATGCTGTCTAGAGGAGGTCTCAGTTTTGGCTGCTATTGTGCTACAGCATGCAAGAAAGAAAGAAAGAAAGAAAGAAAGAAAGAAAGAAAGAAAGAAAGAAAGACCATTATATCAGTTAGGGCACATATATACATTTGAAAGTTTGTAAGTCTTAGCTAGAAACAATGATTTGTGTGTTTATTTAATGGAATGCTCTATGTTCTTGTTGAGAAGTCTGCTTTTTTTTAGTTAAAGTTATCAAATGGGTTCTGATCTGAACCATTTCTGCTCCAATATATCTCACTTCATGTTGTTGCCTTGGCCTTATTGCTCTGTCTCTGTTAATTCAGCAGATATCAACCACTGATTTGTCGGGACATATTAGGGTATGATGGCTATGCTCTGCCTCTGTTGTCAGATGCAGTATACCTCTGGATACCTGGTGCTGGGAATCTCTAGCGGGGAGAGCGCAGCTGCACTCAGGTTCTACTTCTGGGCTTCCCTTTGGTCACTGTGAGGATGCTGGACTAGATGGATGCTTGGCCTGATCCAGCAGGGCTCTTATTATGTTATTAGGGTAGGTTTATCCCAGTGGTAAACTAAGCTAAAATTAAAATTAAATTGGCTTGTATAGTAGCTTATGAGTTAAAGGAGAGGAATGAGGGCTCTCAGAAGGACCCCAGGATCGGATGTTCACAGTCAACAGAAGGCAATTGCTGCTACAATGTGTCAAAGAGCAAGCCGGCATTAAATCACACCATTCAAAGTTGGAGTAAACTCTTTATTAGCAAAAGCGCCATCTTCTCATGCCTGAGTATCAGGCCTAATGAGCACAGCAACTCATCTCCAGTAGGTCTATTTATCCCATGCATCAGTTGCCGAGACTGAAAGTCCTTGCCTCCCCACAGCTGCCTTAAGTCCTCTCCTCTCCAGGGTTTTCCCCCAAGCAATCAGAGGCTGTGTCTGTGTGCAGCCAGCCTCTCCTCCGCCCCTTTCATACCTCTTCTGGTTCTGGGAGACAGGAGGAGGGGAGCTTGTTGCAGTAGGAGGGATAGACACCCATGACTTTTCACCAGCCTGATTCATCTCTGCTTGCTTATCTCTCTGGCTCATCTCTTGGCCTCCCTCCTCCCACTCAGCAGCTTCATCTTCTGCCTCCGATTCTGAACTTCTTTCTGCCACAGACTCACCCAGCTCACTGTTACCTCTTCAGCTTCTGGCACCTCCTCCCAAGCTTCTCCCTCTGACCACTCATTGTTGTCCCACCACCACTGCCCAGGCTTTGAGCATTCTTCCCTGAGTGGTTCCCTGTCTGGTTCCTCCCACCATTCCTCTGCATCCAACCAGTCGGTGATATAATGTTTGCAATTTAGGTAGCATAGTATCAATGTAATTGCCATTGGGAAGACGTTTTAATGGCTGTACATAACAAACAACATGACAAGAAAGGGGAGCAGATTCTGTATCTGATTCCAGAGTGAGATTATGCTGCTGAATTCGTCGAGCAATATATTGGCATTTACTGACAAAGAAACTATGGTAGATTGAGAATGTTTGCAAGACTCGTGGGGAAGAACAATGTTCACAATAGTACAATAGGAAAGGAAAGAATGGGCTTAAATTTCTGGAAAGCAGGTTTAAGTTAAACATTAGTTAAATGTTTCAGTGAAACAAGAAGTCTAATGAGTTGTACAATCTTCTTACTTGGATGTTTTCAAGGAAAGGCTGAACTGGCGCTTGTTAGAGATAGAGGTATGGTATTCTACCTTAGAACAAGCAATTAGACCAGATGATGGGCCAAACACTTGAAAATTCTGTGCTGTTATGATCCCAGAATTGTTAAAGCCATGTAATGACACCTTGGACAAAAGAATAAAACTTTTGTATACTCTCTGGGATCATAATATGGGGGGGGGGTCTCCTTCCATAGACAGCATATTATAAATTCTAGGAGAGGGACTCTAAAGACAGGCAAAGCAATATTTTCTCAAATCTTGCCAATGTGCATTGACCACAACTAAAACGGTAATTTAAAGGAATTTAAAGCATTTTTAAAGCAAAGTAGGTGACCACCTAGGAGGGCTTAGGTCAAGGGGCTGAAAGCCCTGCACAGATCCAGACTTTCACACTGCTTTTGACATGGCCAGTTTCTGGGGTACAATTTCACCTTGACATAGGAAGATCTTACGATGCCTAGCTCCACCAAGTGGTAAAACCCCTTGTGCTAGCTCTGTTAATATGGGGTGGAGGGAGAAAGAAGAAAAGCAAGTATATATTGTGCATGACAAGTACAGAGTTGTATATTTGGTTGTGTGTGCATGCACTGCACAACAGAACACCATAATCTGTAAAAAATAAAAATACTCATGGTCCAGTTCTAGCAGAAAAACTAAACAGAGCTTCTCAGGTTCCAAGTTTGACAATAGAAAACTAACTTGGAAGTGCATGAAGAAATCCCTGAAAGAGTGAGGACATGAACCTCAAAATAGTACATGTTTGTTTCTGCCATTATAAGAGAACAAAGGAAGTGTTCATGGTGAGTTCAGATGAGTTCTTGAAAAAACTAGCACAGGTTTTACCCATGCTGGGACTTTAGTTTCTTCCATTTGCAATGAAAACAGATGAAATATACTTGGAGTCGAGTGTGGATTTCATGCTCTTCATTCAGCTCATAGTGCGAGGAATGAAAGTTCCCCCACAATATCTGCTTTATATACATTATTTACACAATGGGCCGCACGTGATTGGCTAATTCCAGGATTCTCCTGTAGGCCAATCAGGTTGCGGATTCACTTCCACCTGGAGCTGGATTGGGTGGCTCCTGCGGACCAATCAGACTGCTGCATTGTTCTACGACCAATCAGACTGCTGCATTCTGAATCCTATTGTTCTAAGACCAATCAGACTGCTGCATTTTGGATCCTATTCAACTCAGTACATAACACCAGATGTTGGAACACCACATACTGAACTGCAGTGGTCATGTGGCTTGTGGCCACATGAATGACTATCTGAATGATTATCCAAATGCCCCATTTAAAGATACCCTGAGATCTGTGTTGGGTATAAATCCTTAAGAGTGGCATAAAAAATTCTAATTTAACTTTGCAGAACATGGCATAGTGCAAGTGTGGCAACAAACAATTCCAGTCCAAACATTTAGGACTGGTTGGGGCAGCTGTTGCAGCCCACACAAAAGGAAGTACGGGAAAGTAGCAGGTTATCATATCTTGCTGAACAAGCTGTCAAAAAAAAAAAGGGGGGGGAGATTATGGACTTCAGCTTTTGGGTGCTGCTATTGCAGTATAAATGAACTACTGTATAAACAATACCTTATGATTATGTTCTGCCTTAAAAACACACACAAGTTTGGATGTGTTTTTCCTCTTTAGTGCATAATCGTGTTTTTGTTCCAGTATACTATTCATAATAGCTGCTTGTTACATTTGAGTTCAACATAGAAAGAAGAAGAAATGTTTCTAGATCTTTTTTCCATTTGCAATTCACAATGTCAAACATTTACTTTTAAAAAAAGGTTACACTAAGCGTATTTTATGATGATAAACTTTACAAGAACTGGGCAGGCCATACACAACTTATGGGAACAGAAAGCTGGGGTTTCCTTTCCTATTCCTGTGACCAATATTATCTTGTATTTCAAAGGGCAATTTTTGAGACAACTATTGTTGAAACAAAATAAAACAAATTTACAAAATGAGTCTTTCCCTTGTCTCTGCTTGTATAAATAACAGTATCAGCAAGACCTTGTTCACCACATCACCATCTTTCTCTGATATCGAAGTACTTATTCAAAGTATTTGTTCCTAGATAAGCAATAGAGAAAATAATCTATCAATGAGTTTTTCCTTTCTGCTTTTACATCTCTCCAAACCAGCCTTTCCCAACCTTGTGTCCCCATATGTTACTGAACTACAGCTTCCACCATCCCTCATGCCTGGTCATGCCAGCCAGGAATGATGTAGAGTTTTAGTCCAACAACATCTAGGGACCAAAGGTTGAGAAAGGCCATCCCCAGGCTTATCATGGCTTATCTACAGGGACAACAGAAATAAGAGCTGCATTGGGCTAATATAGAGTTGTATTAGGATGTATGAAGAGCAATTCCATGTTTGTCATAGCTCAAGTATCTTCAAATGCCTTTAAACTGGTGTACGTCATAACTGAGTCCATGACACATTCTGAGCCTGGAACCTGTGGGATATCATACAAGGACTGTATGCCACCACTAAGTTGAGAGCTACAGGGAAACTAGCCAAGATGCTTCTTATAGTAATCAATTGGCCATGATCAATACAAACATTTCCACTTGACACTTGGTCACCAGTCTAAGCAACAAGAGGACTCTGCTACTATCTTTTCTTGTGATAAACCTTTGACAAGAGCTAGGTCTGTAATATTCTTTCTTGTTTTGTAAAGGGACGCTTCCACTAAATCAACCTAAAACTGGTATTGTTGTTAATGTCGAGAGCTACTATTTCTAAACATAACAAACAGCAGTATAGCTCCAGGGAAAAATAATTGCATGAGTACCAGGGTCTCTCCACATGGAACAGCTTGCAGGATCAGGGCTGATGCTGTAACCAGCCTTCAAAGGGAAAACTGCACACATGGCTTTGCAAGCATTATTACCATAAGCAGATGACCCAGTATTTTTGCTTTTAGGTTTGCCAACTGTCACAATTTTTATTCAAAGTCTCATAAGTGCAAGAATATTTTTTTTATAAAAAAAATATTGAGATCATGAGGCATGTGTTAAAATAATAAACTCAACTTTTATTTGAAGAAAAAAGAACTTTGACCCTCTTTGTTCAAAGAAGCTTCACAAGATAAATGCATAAACCAGACAATTACAAAAACTTTATTTTTAAAAAATCTCTTAAGGCTTGCAAATCACTTTCAGGCCCATAGATATTTTGTATGTGTGAGGCTAAAGGTAATTTACGAGGAAGGAATATCATAAGTCAATGCTAAACGGGGGGGGGGGGTATATTAACTATAAAGCTATAATTTAATTTATTATATAATTGCAATTCTATTAAATTCAAGAACATTTTAAAAGTGAGTGCCATTTTTTAAAAAGCTTCAGCTAAAATGTTTCAGAATTTTCTGATTCTAAATGTTTTGGATAACACTCATTAGGCCAATCTGTGTTGCTGAGATTAAAAACCTTTTGAGTTGCACATAACTCTTCTGGCAGAGATTGTCATCAAGACCCTGTTAATATGATTCTCAGTGGAGAGGCGCAGATGGAAAACATGACTTGCAAGCCTTCAGATATCTCTAACTTAACAATATACTCAGGCCAGAAAGGGGTGACATATTCAAGAAATTTGAAGGCAGTATACACTGACTTATTTTGTCCCTATGTCATTTTTGATCAGACAGGTTTTACAGGGTTTTGGAACACTACAAATACCTGAAACACCTGTGACTGGAGATAATAGCAGGATGCACACACTATAGGCAAGAATACTTAAGTGTATCGTATTCAGCTGTTGGTGTCAAGAGACAATCACATGCCTCCAGCTGCACTGCCTAAATTATGTATACCAATAGCAATACCTTGAACGTAGCCCAGTAGCAGAAATGCAACCAGTGCAGATCTCTGAGCACAGGTGTTATACATTAACAAGGTCTCACTCCTGTCAGCAATCATGCTTCTGCACTAACTGCAGGCTCCAGATCAAGCACAAGGGAAGCCCCACATAAAGCACATTGCAGTAATCCAGTCTTGGTTATGGATAGAGCCAATGATCTCCTTGCAGTTGTCAGAGTATGGTGAGGCTTGCAGGTGCAAGACTGGTGTCTGCAATGAAGAATGGGCTGGATGAGTGCCAAACTACTCAAATCAAATCCCAACATGATGGGAGTCCCTGTGGCTGGATGGTTCTTGCCCCTGGAAAGTGAGTAAACTGCCTGTTCTAGATAAGGTTGCATTCTCCCTCAACCAACAATTGTGTAGTTTGATTACCTGAGGTCCAGGTGATATGGAGTACTTCATCAATTACAGCTGTTCCTGAACAGAGATAGTCTGACCACTTCCTAGCAGTATGGTAACTTCCTGTTTGGATTATTGTAAAGTGCTTTACATGAGGCTGCACTGGAAGATGGTCTGGAAGCTACAGCCAGTGCAGAATACAGTGGCCAGAAGGTTAACTGGTGTTGCCAGCTGGAATCAAGTAACACTGATTGTAAAAGATCTACTTGTACTTCAGGGCTGAATTGAAAGTCATTCATGCTGACCTATAAAGTCCCAAATGACTTGGGACCCAAATATGTGAAGAAATGTCTCTTCCTGTATCAGCTCATGTTGTTAGATCTCAGGAGGGAAGGTGTCTTCTGCTTCCCACCACCAGGAGAAATGCATTATGTGGTGACACAGGATAGTCCCTTCTCCATGGTCATCCTTCCTTATGGAATGCCCTCCCTCTAGAAGCATAAATGTCATCTTGGCACGAGGTAAAGACTGACTTGTTTGCCTGGCTTTTGTAGTATTAGTGTTACTAGTATGGTAGTATTAATGTGAGTATTACTTTTACTGCTGCATTAAAATAAGGAGCCTGTTCTGTAGCTCTATGAGTCTTTATGGATTGTAATTTTAAGGATGTACTGTATTGTATGTGAATTGTTTTAAATGTTTTAATTGTGTTGCACCCCACCCTGAATCCTGGGATGAAGGGCAGGCTATAAAGACAGAGCAAATGACTTACACCATCAAATTGCTGTTACCATCTTCAGAAAGCCTGATTAATAAAGTGCTGCTCATTCTAACATGGGCAAGCCTGGGTGATTAGCTAAAGTTTATAGCTGTTAGCACTAAGCTGTTGAGCCAAGAGAAAGGATAGCTCCATCTCAGATTTTCACTCTCATATTTGTAACATGTGCTGGCACTCCTGATTAGCAAGGATTTAGATTTCTCTTGGATTACTTCTGCTGCCAATCTGTAATGTGACATGGCGGGGAATTTGGCTCACGCAATGAGATAGCTTTCCTTGGAATGACCAGGAATGAAACAGCAGGACTTTCCTTTAACCCTCTCAGTACATGTAGCCATAGCTAAGGATAACGGGACAATTGACGTTATTGCTAAGGATCCCTATACGTGTGTATTTAAAAATATTATTTTAATAACATAAGAACAGTCCTGCTGAATCAGACCATCAAGGTCAGCATCCTATACTCGCAGACAGATGCCTATGGGAAACCCACAAACAGAACACGAATGTAACAACACTCCTCTCTTGTACTCCCCAGAAACTGGTATTCAAAGGCTTCCTGTTTCTGATACAGTACACTGCCACCATGGCTAGTAGCCACAGATAGCCTTATCCTCCATAAGTTTGTCTGGACTACTTTTAAAGCCATCCAGGTTGGCAGCCTGTGTCTTGTGTTAGTGAATTCCAGAGTGTAATGATGCACTGTTTGAAGAAGTACTTCCTTCCGTCTGTTCTGAATTTTCACACATACAGCTTCATTGGATGGCCTTGGGTTCTAGTATTATGAGACCGGACTTATCCTTGCAGAAACCATACTGGTTCTTCCTCAGCAAGACTTGTCCTTCTACAGTGGTACCTCGGGTTACAGACACTTCAGGTTACAGACGCTTCAGGTTACAGGCTCCACTAATCCAGAAATATTACCTCGGGTTAAGAACTTTGCTTCAGGATAAGAACAGAAATCGTGCAGCGGCGGCACAGCAGCAGCGGGAGGCCCCATTAGCTAAAGTGGTACCTCAGGTTAAGAACAGTTTCAGGTTAAGAACGGACCTCCGGAACGAATTAAGTTCTTAACCCCAGGTACCACTGTATATGTTTTAGTATACCAGTTTTCCTGAAAATACAATTAGCTAACTGACGTGTATTTTCTGAGTTTCCCCCTGGACCGATTCTTTAAGAAATCATGTTACATTTCCAGTTACCAGGTACAGGGGCTGATTTATCTATGTCTATCTATCCATCCATGATCCATAAATACATATATACTATTTTAATTTCTTTCATGCTATTGACCATGAGATCCTACGGCAGGTTACAGCTCTCTCCTGACAAATGTCCTCAACAAGGATGACCAAGATGGTTTCAGTCAGTGCCATGTCTGGGCCTGAAGCCGGGCCACTACCACCCTCTCAAGCACTTTGCCCCAAAAGGGGATATTTGCCACTGGGCATAGTTATTTAATGCTTCTGTAGCTGTGCTGGGTTTTCTTTGCAATTGCCCACTTACATAGATGTTGATTTTATAGCACTATAGTCACAGTGGGTGGTGCTGTGGGTTAAACCACAGAGCCTAGGACTTGCCGATCAGAAGGTCGGTGGTTCAAATCCCCGCAACGGGGTGAGCTCCTGTTCCTGGGTCCCTGCTCCTGCCCACCTAGCAGTTCAAAAGCATGTCAAAGTGCAAGTAGATAAATAGGTACCGCTCCGGCGGGAAGGTAAACGGCGTTTCCGTGTGCTGCTCTGGTTCGCCAGAAGCGGCTTAGTCATGCTGGCCACATGACCCGGAAGCTGTACGCCGGCTCCCTTAGCCAATAAAGCGAGATGAGCGCCGCAACCCTAGAGTCGGTCATGACTGGACCTAATGGTTAGGGGTCCCTTTACCTTTACCTTTAGTCACTGTTCCTAGTTGGTTCAACATCTCACACCAGGTATGGTTACCACTTGAGACTAAGTTCAGGGTCATTCCTTTCTGGTCATTTCTGGGACCAATTGTTCTAGGGCATAGTCATTTAGGGGATCTATAAAAGTTGCCTCTTTTCTCGTTAGCATAAAAAGATGCTCCTAAACTGCTTTCCTAAGCTATTATTAATTGTCATGTTAGGGGGGAAAACATGTCATTTCAAATGTGTGAATGGCAAAGTGACTGCATGGCAGGGGCGTTTGGTCTAGGTGCATACGTCAGGAATCCGACAAATGCTCATAAATTCATACATGATGAGGTATATAACTTTTGTTTTAATGTCTCATTTATCAGTTATGATATGATTAATACTAATAACCAGGGAGATTATAATGTGAGATGTGACCCTGAATGAAAATCAAGCCTGTGATCCAAGTTCACTTACATGCCTGTGTATGTGAAGAGCTCTATCTAAAAGCCAATTTGGGGAAGAAGGAAAATAATGCTTTCCCTGGGAAGGTTTTATTTCTGAGAAAGCCTTGTTTCCTTTCCAATAATCAACAGAATGTAATGAACGGAATGACTGGTATGATGTTATTTACCTAATGCAGAGAGAGGTGTACTTCACAATACAGCTCTTTAAGAACTTTGCCTTGCAGAAATGGATTGTGTACATCAATCTGAAGAAGGAAGCGTCACATTTTAGCTCACCAGTGAACATTGGGATTGAATATATGTCAGCAAGGATGACTGCCGATATGAAAAAAGTGTTTTATGCTACTGATTAGGGCCCCAATTTGCTGTAACACAAGACTAACATGCAGCACCTATTATGTGAAGAGAACTCTTTGGAAACAAATGTAATGGGTTGTATCGGATAGGCTGAAGTTCTAATCCCACTTGCCAGAGAGTAGGGATTCCATTCAGTTCTCATTTAAAGCCAAATTTACCAAATGTACCATGCGACAACTAAAACACAGCCATAAACTCCAGTTAGCTCAGCTGGTTAAAGCATGGTGTTGATAACGCCAAGGTTGCCAGTTCAATCCCCAGCTGGGCCACCTGCATATTCCTGCATTGCAGGGGTTGGGATAGATGACCCTCAGGGTCCCAACTCTACAATTCTATGATCCTCTGAAATTCACACTCCCAGAATTTTGTGGTGCAGATTTCCAGCCAAACAATGTTTACAAAAATGCACACATCAGGCAGAAATGTGCATAAAGATGAATATATTAGTGAAAATAACATACCTAAATGCATTATATAAGTCTTTAAGCAAACACTCCCCATGAAAATACTTGGGCTGGACACTTAGCTTTTTAAATACCGTAAGTGAATGATTGACTCACAAGAGTTTCCAGAAGTTAGAGCAAACAAGTCTCCATCTGATAGCAGTAAAACACAGATGAAAAAAGTTTCCAAATGGCTTAAAAAGAAAAGGACTTTTTTTCCTTACAAAAAAAAATATTAATGCAATCATTGGGTTAGCAAAGAAGCAGGCTTTAAAATCTCCCTTTTGGAGAGATTCCATTCACTTGCAGCATTTGCTGAGCTAGAAGCCTAAGCCACATGGCTCCTTCTTTGCTTGTTCCAGGAAGCAAAACCAAGAAAAAAAACCAAGAAGTTGGGGAGTTGGGGAGCAGAGGCTACCGAGAGCCTGTTAAGTCACACTCACTGATAACCTGAGCTTTTTATTGGTTTATCATTATATATACATATAAACAAATACAAAATATAATACATAAATTACATGTGTCATATCCAGTCCATGAATCATACATATATTACATAGTTGTTATGTGTGTGTGTGTGTGTGTGTGTGTGTGTGTGTGTGTGTGTATACATACTCTGGTTTCTCTTCAGATCGTATAAATCTTTCGCCTTTTACTAAAGAAATGAATATTTTAAAGATCAAACAGAACAACCTTGAGCTGGGGAGGTCTCCCAAAGTTAAGGTTGCCATATTTCAAGAGCTTGAACCCGAGCCCAGGCCACACACATCAGAGCCAGAGCCCCTGTGCATTCACCATCCGTGTATAAGATGACCCCCAATTTTTTACTTGAATATTTTAGCAAAAACCATCGTCTTATATTCAGAAAAATACGGTAACTATGCCGTGCAGCTAATTATATATATCTATTATAAATATTATATCTGAATACATCTACACCTTTACTGCTGCAGTACAAAATGGCAACTTAACTTCATCAACATCTTCCTGTTTAATTGTTAAAAAGTGTCATCTATAAATCCCCCATCTAATAATCCTTTCAGAAGACTTAACAATATCCCCAGTGATTTAGGGTGTTTTTTATTATTATTAAAAAAATTATTATTGAGGGCTGAGCTCTTGGAGAAGCAATGACACAAATAGCTCAAGTGAACTGCGACACCTCTGTGGACAGTCTTCTCAGAGATGACAGTTCTGAAATACAATTATCAGTGTGATCTGCTTAAGAATTCATCATCAGTTCCTGCCTTCTGAAGACTAAAAAAGAGAGAGAGACATACAAAGAAAAAGAGGTGATAAGAAGGCATCATTTTCTTCCAGCCTCATAACTGTAAATTGAAGAAAATTATTTTCTTTGCCTGCAGCTCATTGGCATATAGGCAGCATTATATTATAATTTCATAAGCATAAATCCTTTGAATAAATTTCAGAAGAATAACTGAATTAGAAATGCAAGTAAAGTATCTAAAAAACTTAACTGTACTAGGCAGCAAGAACGGGATGCCAATACGACTAGCAGAAGGGAATTTGCTGGTGAGTTCCTCATCTTTTGTCATGGAAAATTACCCACCAATATAGCCTGATTCTACTGAGGTAAATTTTAAAAAGAGGAATGTTAGCTAAAAATGCAGCTGCCAGCTTATCACCTCCTTATTGTTTCCTCATTAAAATTAGGAATGCAACAGGCTTGAGGCTTTTCATTATTATTATTATTATTATTATTATTATTATTATTATTATTAAATTGGTTTATTCATTTTATTGTTGTTGCTGCTGCTGTTACCTTGAGATATGGTTGATAAGAAGGTCTTTCCAACAGCACCCTTGCAAAAATCAGTTATTTATTTGCACATCAGTTTGCCAAGCATTCCTTTAATATGAAGCCTGGATGATTTCTCTACCGTTGGGGTGAGGAACTTTAGGCCTTCCAGATATTATTAGACTCTCACTCCCATTAGCCCCAAGCAGTCTGACCAATGGTCAAGGATAATGGGACTTGGAATCCAGTAATATCTGAGGGAACTCAGTCCCCTCTCTACTTTTCAGGCCTAGCTGTAAATTAATGAATCAATCCACATATTAATGCAACCGGCGTTTGACTTAAGACAGCTATCAGTAGCTGGACAGTTGACGGCTTATGTGTTGGAGACTCAAGTCCATGAAACTTGCAGGGTTACCTTTGCCAAATCAGTATCTCTCACAGCTTTGTTGAAATAATAAATAATGTAAAGTCGCAGGGTTTGTTCGTTTGTTTGTTTTTAAAAAAGAGAGCCATAGGCGGCAACCAGCAAGTAACCTAGACAACCAAGACGGTTGTGTCCAGGGGAGAGAAGGAAGAGTGAATGAATGTTGGCTGAGGTAAAAGCAAAGAGGCCTTTTAGCTGCACGCTCACTGAGGAGAATAAGCACATTTAGATGTGAGTGAAACATCGTGTGATATTCTCTTGCATGAGGTGCTGCTGCTGTTGAGGGAGATAAAGTAATCAGTAAGGTGTGATAGAGACACCTGAGGTTTTTGAGAGAGCAGCTGAGGCCCAGTGTGTGGTGCCTCAGAGAACCTGACGTAAGTACACACATAGATAGGAGTCCTATAGGCACTGTCAGGCCTGGTCCATCAAGTCTACTGCAGAAGGCACTTTGCAGTGCATAGTGTACAACCATGGCTCCTCTTCTTTTTAAAGCTTTATTTGTCTTTTTTTGTGTTTTTTAAAAGTGCATTTGAACATCCTGGGACATAAACAGTGGTGATAATGTTGAAGCCTGTGGGACACTGTAGGTCAACTTCCAAGTGGCAGAACAATATTCCCCAATTATTTCAGCTCTGCTGATGCCCCACAGAAAGAACTGTAGATGTTATGAGAGAAGCACAGAATTCCATAATCGATTCTCTTCATAAATATAGTTTGGGGAGTGGGAAGGCACTTGCAGGTGATAGCAACTGAGAACAGGGGCTATTTAATTCTACTCTATAAATGCCCCTGCAGCTTAAGTCCTCCCACAGGCAGCATCCTAAATTATACGTAAATATGGCCCAGTAGGCATTTTCTGAGGAGAATCAGATGGTCATGGCAGGGATTCAGCATCTGCTGATCCTCCTACACAAGCAACATTTGGTTTATGCCTGCCCACCATCTCTGCAATGCATTGTTGCATTATGTTGTAAAGTGCCCTGTAGGCTCTTGGTGATAAATAATAATGGTTGGGATCACACATTTGCCAACAAAATGTCGAGTTCCACCTCTATCTGGAGCCAATCCAGATAACCCAAGCAAGGTATTGCAAATAATTTGTCACTATTTGGTGATTTACTGTATCAAATGCCAGAATTGGCATTGATTTCATCCATTTACAAGTGCTTTCCTGATTTGCACAGCAGTTACTGCCTCCTCCAAGGACCTTGGAAACTCCCTTGCAAGGATGCAGGTTATATAAGCTGAGTGAATATACAGTGGTACCTCAGGTTAAGAACTTAATTTGTTCTGGAGGTTCGTTCTTAACCTGAAACTGTTCTTAAGCTGAGGTACCACTTTAGCTAATGGGGCCTCCCGCTGCCGCCACACGATTTCTGTTCTCATCCTGAAGCAAAGTTCTTAACCCGAGGTACTATTTCTGGGTTAGCGGAGTCTGTAACCTGAAGCATCTGTAACCCGAGGTACCACTGTATTGAACAGGATAGGTGGATGCAGAGCAAGTAGGCATAGAGAAAGGCTGAAGGCTGGGATCCAAAGTCAGATTGGCAGGGTACTAAAATAAGGGTGAAGACCAGTAGTTTCATGACATGGAGAAGAGTTTGGATTTGATATCCCGCTTTATCACTACCCGAAGGAGTCTCAAAGTGGCTAACATTCTCCTTTCGCTTCCTCCCCCACAACAAACACTCTGTGAGGTGAGTGGGGCTGAGAGACTTCAAAGAAGTGTGACTGGCCCAAGGTCACCCAGCTGCTGCATGTGGAGGAGCGGAGACGCGAACCCGGTTCACCAGATTACGAGACTACCGCTCTTAACCACTACACCACACTGGCTGGTAGGAGGAGAAACTTGATGGCCTTCTTGAGGGACAAGTTCACCAGGCAGCAGCTCTGGAAACTTTATGACAGCCATTGCTACCAGGTAGCAGCACATGACTTCCTAAACTAAAGAATTATCAGCAATGTCCTAGATGGAACCGCTTGTAACTCCCTTCTCTGACTGGTGGCGGAAGCTGAGCAGGGAGCCAGCATCTGATCGCAGATATCTTTGGCCTGTAAGTTACCAACCCCTCCAGTGAATATTTAGAAAACAGGCACCCACAGAGCCACTTTAATTCCCTAGACATGAGTCCATTATTGCTTGCTTGAAAACTTCTTTAGGGTTGTATTTGAGCTGTGATTTGATATCTGTTTTCGTGCTCTGATGCTTGCTTTTGTTTTTACCAAACTGCTTTTATTGTATTTAATAGTATGTGATTTATTATATTTCACCTTGAGACATTTTCTGGAAAAGTGGTTGGTAAATAAATAAGTGAGCGAGTTATACGGCTACTGACTAAATCAGCTCAGGGTCTGATTTGGTGCCATGTGCCATGTTCCTGGTGCTGTTGGTCCAGAGAAGACACACAATTATCTTTCTTGAAGGAAGTATTGTATCAGTCCTAATCTGGTTGAGTTGAGTCTTCTCCAAATTCAAAATAAACCAGAAAGCTAAATTAATTTTGCATATTTTTTATTCTTAAAATTTGAAAGCAATTGTGAACTTTAAATGTTCACATTTATTATAGAGCAAAGTGGGCAACTGCAATGACAAATGAGAAGGTTTTTTTCCTTGTGTATTGAAAGCTAGCCATTCTGACCTTAGCCCTAATGCTTAAAGCCAATTCAATGGTTCCAAGAAAGATTAAATATGAGACACTCATCTGAAGTGGACGGTGCATGTTCTTCTGTTGTAGTGGCAAGAGTGCACATGGCTCTTATTTTGATGAAGTTCAGAAGCAGGTGGAAAGGAAGCACAACACAATTGTGCTTCCTCTTTTGCTGCTTCTTTGGAAGAGCTGAAGCATCTGTAAATATATAATGGAGGAAGGAGGTAATTTGCAAGAACAAATGAGAAACCTTTTCCTTTTAGCAATGTGGGCGAGTCACCACTATTTTCACTTGCACATATTGTATATGCATGGAGCACACACACAGGAGCTCATATGGCTGAACATAGATGGTAGCCAATCCTTTTTATATGCTATAATTAAGGGATTTCTCGAATGTGTGGGGGAGGGATGGCTCATCAACCTTCCTCTCTCCAGCACCCAGGGCAGAATTGCAGATTTTGATAAGAGGTGTGTGCTTTCACTTAAGCATTGTGATTTGCAACTGTGAATGTTGCTTTCTTTGTTGTCATTGTCACTTTTTTTCATCAATTTAATTAGATACAATTTGTCTCAGCTTTTCCCGTGCAGCATTTGTTTACCTACTCATCAAGACCGACACAGGCCAATTAGTGTAGTGTAATTGTTTAACCTAGTCAGTGTGAGCCAGTACTGGATAGTATGTGCTGCTCCTTGAAAAGTGTGGAGAGGGCGGGGGGGGGGGAGGGAGAGAGATGCAAGAAAGAAATGAACGAATGTTAATAGGCCTTTCAGTGATATGAGGTTCTTAAAGCATCGCTGACATGATACACTACAAACACAAGTCCCACAGATATGCCACCAGCCCTTTATTTCTTCTTCACTGTCACCACAATCATGATGCGATCAATTTCCTAAGCACATTCTTCAAGTCCATTATAACCAAAGTGCTCAATGGCATAATCTCTTCAGGATGCCCACAGAGAGCAAAGAAGCCATGGAAAATAAGAGGGGGGGGTGCTATATCCTAGAGGTGTGTAGACCGAATTATGAGATGAATCAAGGTGATTTGGGGGAGGTTCTTACGTTTTGGATTGTCATGTTAATAAATAAGGCTCTGTGGCATCAGTTGTCCAAAAAAATACACTTCCTCCCTCCCCCACCCTACCCCCCATGAGAAAAGGGGGGGGAGAGCCCAAGTTGACTGGGGAAATGCCCAGAGCTCAGAAGTGAAGGGGGTGGAGACATAGAGAGAATCTTTTGTTTTGTCAGACAGGCCTAGCTTTTAATCACAGTGAATTATCTCCCCAGGGCAATCCTTTCACAGTCGAGGAATTAAAAACTGAGTTTGTTTTTCAGATGGTACAATGCCACCTTCTATTCAAGTCTATTGACAGATCTCCGTTGTATCACCAAAAATCCATGGGGGTAGGACAGAAGCCCACCCCCACCAATAATTGTTGGGGTAACAGGTTCCTTGCATGGGGGTTTGTGTGTGTGATCTTTCCCCCACCCCTGTCTTTCCTGAGGAGCCATGCTCTTTTCTTCTTCTTTTTTCATATATTGCCACCTTCACCCACATTGATTCCTAGGCTGGATTTAGACACATCAAATAAATATTTCAGTTAAATGTGTTGTAAATTTAAACAGGGAAAACAGGTAGAGACGAATAGGACTCCACAACGCCATCTGGTGGTGCAATGTTATATTGCATATGCAAAACTTATAAATCACTTTTTCTTTACCAGTCTAGCTGAGTTCCTATTGTACCCATCCAAAATGGGAAAGTCTATCCTTGAAGGACCAGCATTGCAGCTATTATTCAAAAATTTAGCAGGCTTCATTCCCTCAGAACAGGTGACCATGCCTGCAATTTGGATCCAATTCTGACAGAAAATGAAAACACCTTGTTTTAAAAGTCAAGCTTTAGGATTTCCTGCATGAAAACTATTGGGTGTGTCTGTGTAATATTTGGTAGGCTTAATCCACTCTGAGGGAGCTGTTATGCCTGAACATTTTATGCACCTTGGTGAAAGTGAAACAAGTTACCAGCCATTTTTAGGTTCCCATTTTAGAGTGGATGGGCAAGAAATAGCTTTGTTTTAACATACTGTACTTTTGTTCCTATAGAACCAGTCAAACTGAAAAGATGCAGAGCATTACAGACAAGGCTTGTTCTTACAGCTGTCCCTGAACACCAGTTGCTAAGAGTCGCAAGTGGGGAGAGAGCTGCTGTATTCAGTTCTTGCTTGTGGGCTTCCAATGGGCATTTGGTTGGCCACTGTGAGAACAGGCTGTTGTATAAGATAGGCCTTTGGCCTGGTTCAGCAGGTCTCCTCTTACATTTTAAAGATTTAACTTTATTTATAGTCAAACTGGTAAATGTATGAAGAATACAACCAGAGCACACCTATTTAACACTACTCTGCAGTGGGGTTGTCTTTAAACCCTCTCTTCTTCTCTTTGTCTATTTCCATAAACAATTTATTTCCTTTCCCCTGAATGTCTTTTGGAATTCAACTGTACATTTCTTCCCACCCCATAATTTCATTCCTTCCCCCTTCCTTGATCCCTGGTGTAAGATTTTTCACTGCTTCCTCCTCAGTATAAGGGTTTCACTGTGGGTCAGCATCCCCTCAGGTGTCAGTTTGCATTTTTTGGTGAAGGAAGTATTGATCTGATATGTAGAGATCTTTCCTATTCTAATTGATTCAGGAGGATTCTGGAAGCTTCTCTGTGTGATACAAATTAGTGCAAACTGGAGGTTTCTAGCCGACAAGCAAGTTTCTATTCTGCTGAAAAAACAGACAGAAAGTTCCTGATGTTTGGCCTTTTCCTTTGTAGAAGCTGAATAGCTTGTTTGGACTAGTTCTGTTATCTCTTTCACTCAAGGTCATGCTGACTATAATAATAGGCCAGAAGGAGCCCGACTTTCTACTTTCTGTCTTCCTTTTCTCCTGGTGTGGTATTCTTAGTATTAAGGTTTTAGTCTTCTTATAAGTTTAGGTTAAGTCTGCTGCCACTGGATTTCCTATGGACAGTGCCAATCCTGAATAGATGGATGGGTTGGATGAGTCCCTTATTCCTCCAGGACCTTTCTCACCAAAGAGCACCCACACTTATCAAGTATTATGTCCACTCATTTTTAGTTACAGAACCCCTCATAATTCTGTTCCTCTATTAATGAATTAACTTCACTCATTAGTTAACTAAATCCCCACCTGTAACCAGTTAGTTCCCTATCCATTGTTATTTTGTGGGTCTCGTTTGCTATAGAGTCATACTGTCTCTAGCCTTCAATTGCTCTCAGTAGTGCACTGAGCCTTGCTCTGCCTCCTCTGCTGATCGCCTCCTCACACCTGACATTCTCCCATCTTCCTTCACTGATGGTTCCAGCTGTGACAAAAATAGCTAGTCAGACCACCTGCAAAAGCAGAAACTTTACACCTGACTTCTGAGTTCTCTTTCAGGACCACAGCTTGATGCTACTGTTCTGCCTATCTAGCATAGGGATGTGGGGAGACTTCTGTTCCTCCAGCTGTTGTTGGACTATAGCTCCAAACATTACTGACCATTAGCCATGCTGGTTGGTGCTGATGGGTGAGCAGCAACATCTGGAGGGCTGCAGACTCTCCATCCCTGGTATGGGGAGATCCATTTGCATTCAGCTACTACTATTATTCCCATATGTGCCTGTGTAAGAGACAGTCAGTATGTGACAACATATCACTTTCTCCTTTAAACTAGCCTGTGTAAAATACCAGAGTTTCCTCCACTAAGTGAATTCAGCAAAGGATACATGGAAATATCCTAGCAGGTAATCACAACTTCTAATGACTTCACAAACCCCTGCTACATGACCCTAAGGCATTTCTGCGCCTTGCAGTGTTTCTCTTCCTGGTGAGCTTTCTTCTGAAAAACACTTAAGCAAAGAAATTATTCTGTCAAAGTACAATTGAACTCTGTGAGGACAAAAATAAAGAGAAATGATTTGCTCTTGCAGTAGCAATGGGATACTACAGTAGCCGAACAAGGGGCTGTTGGAATACCCTCTCACAACCCCAGTAAAAAAGGAAAAGATTGATATGGGTACAAGTACACATACAATTCATATGAGTAATCTTACGTTGGGAGAACCAGTTGTGGCTGTATTTGAAATATGAAGTTGGGTATCCATTGGACGCGGGTGGCGCTGTGGGTAAAAGCCTCAGCACCTAGGGCTTGCCGATCGAAAGGTTAGCAGTTCGAATCTCCGCGGTGGGGTGCGCTCCCGCTGCTCAGTCCCAGCGCTTGCCAACCTAGCAGTTCGAAAGCACCCCCGGGTGCAAGTAGATAAATAGGGACCGCTTACTGGTGGGAAGGTAAACGGCGTTTCCATGTGCTGCGCTGGCTCGCCAGATGCAGCTTGTCACGCTGGCCATGTGACCCGGAAGTGTCTCCGGACAACGCTGGCCCCCGGCCTCTTGAGTGAGATGGGTGCACAACCCTAGAGTCTGTCAAGACTGGCCCGTACGGGCAGGGGTACCTTTACCTTTACCTATCCATTGGACATGTAGAGCAATAGTCCCAGATGCAGATCCTGAAAGGAGTCTGACACAAACAACATTTGAACTGAATTAACCCTAGAATTGGCTTCTTGGGGCCACCTTCACCTGCTCGCATTTGCTAGGCCTAGTTCCTGATTGCAGCCAGTATGGGCACAGTACAGGCACATCCACCTAAAGGACAAGGTAAGTGCCCTAGCAATGACAGGATTCTGTGACAACTGAAACACAAAGTTTCAGATAAGCATGCGTTGGTGACATTTCAATGCTTCTTGACAAATGCAGAAAGCTTGGTTATCAAATTAAACAGCAAGCCATTGCGTGGCTAAGAGCATTACCACAAAACCATTTTACATGATCCAGGAAAAGCTGATGGTTTTCTTACCAGAGTGAGGCCGGCTCTAGCTCATTTCAGTCTTCTTGGGCCCAATGCAAAACAGACTTCCATTATTTGTCATAGCACCTCCACATAACAGTAGAAATGGGAAGTATTTTAAAATGAAAGGAGAATCAGACAAGGGAGGAAAATACCTTTTCTTCCTCCCTTTCCCCCTATTTTTCTTTCTTCTTTAAAAATCATATCGATGTTGTGATTAACTTGCATTCTACAGCATAGCTGATGTGACAGTCAACCAAATTAATCCCATTATGCAAAATCTAGTTCACAAGTGGTTTTGCTTCTCTCTCCCTCTCCACCCCCCTTTTTTGCAAAATTATGTCAATTTCCCCATAAATTGGAAAGACCATGTCAGCTTTCTGTATTGCAAGTAGACACTACACAGTGCTGTATGTCTATATTCCTTTAATGCAGAAAGATACAAATTTTAGCTCAGTGGCACAAATTAAGATTCATAAGTTTTGTGCTGATGTTTCTGTTTACATGCAGCTTGTATGAGAATTGCCATTAGGTTGTGCATTCATTTTAATTCTCCTCTCTTGCATCATCCCAACCACAGGGAGAAAAAGGCGTTTAAAACATTTTGCACAGGCAAAATGTGCTAGGAGCTGCTGACTCCTTTTCCAACTCACCTTACTCAAAGATTTCCTTGCACATTAAAGGACAAATCGGCTTAATTGCTTAATTAACTTCCAATAGGAACCCTTTTAAATATTTGTAGAAATAAACAGTATATGTAGCTCTCCACTTAGTGCAAGACGGCAAACTACTCTCACCCGCTGCTTCAATCCACCCACACTCCTGTTCTCATGACTAGATTTGGCCCTTCTGTAGGTGGCCAGAGCTGAATTCTCTATATCCCAGCCAACCTGTCAAATTAAAGCCTTTTCTGCTGTGTGTTAGACAGAAGCGATGCAGAAGGTTAAAGCACTGTAGCCTTTTGTCACCAATGCATTAGGCCTCCAACATCTGCTCACTGGACTCAACAAACGGCAGCTCACTCTGTTAGAATGTAGCATCTTCAACACAGATGTTAACTGTCACTTTTAACAAAGCATCTATGGTATTTTAAGGTACACAAAAACCTACATAGCTATTAAATCTTCTTGAAGTGGTTTGTTTGGAAGGGCTTTTGTTTTTTTAAGGTGTTGTTTTTTTTAGTCCTAGTAAATTTGTGTGTTTGTGCGTGTGTGCACATGCTTTAGATTCATTAGACATGTGTCAAGTTGTCAGCATCCAACTGTATGCATTTGTGTCCACCTTGTGAACAACAGAACATTGAAAACAACAGAACATTCTCCCATGAATGTTCACTTCTTGGCAGCTCTGAGATAAATTTTGAGCAGTTGCTATTCTTGTTGATAGTTTTATTTATTTTGTTTTTAAAGGAGTTATTTTTTGTAAAGATTCTGACACTTTCTGTCATGTCGTACAGTTCTTATCTTGGGGTCAAAAAGGAATATTCTACAGATCAGATATATGTGTGTCTCTATCTATCTGCCTTCTGCTATGAAGAATATCTCTTGCCAGTTTTGAACAGTGGGCTGCTTCACACATCACAGAATGAGCATGCACTGTGTGCTTTGTAAGGAAAAAATAGTACCACTAGGTGGAGATGTATCCTATAACTGAGAGGTACATTTGGGATGGGGAACCCTAGAAACAAGAGACCTACAATGACCATTGTGGCCACCATATGGACTAAAGGACAGAAAGGGAATGGGAAGTGGGCTGGACCACAGTTCTTCATAACATTGCCTGTCTCCAATTGCAGAGGGCAACATTGCTGCCAGAGACAGAGGCAGCAAAATCAAGTCTGTTCCTTTCCCTTGTCTGCAGGTATCTCATGTTCCATTGAGAAGCCCAGTAGAGTGGCCAAAGTCCAGCTGTAGCCATGGTTTCCTTTGCACTGACTTCTTTCTTCTGAACTGGTCTTGGCTGGTAAGTTCAAAGCACTTAAATAATACCTGCCTAGAGGATATCACATACATTTTGTTGCACATCATTGTGACGGTTTTCTATCTTATGAAATATATTTGGTCTACCTATAAATGTACCACATTATTAATTAAACATGTGCCTGCCATACACATTTATTACACATAGGTTGAAAATGTAGAAGGCATAAAGGAAATTGATCACGATCCAGTGCTCCTTCCATCTGTTCAACTTTCTGCACCTTCATTATATCCATGTCAGAGACTACTGCACCTTTATGTGCCTTACACAAATAAGGCACAGTGTGGTACAGAAGATTATGTCTGTATCTAGGTGTATCTGTTTCTTCTTTGCTTTATATTCCTCATTGCCCTACTCGTTTGCTAGACAATTGTACACCTACACAAATACAGTGGTACCTCGCAAGACGAACGCCTCGCAAGACGGAAAACCCGCTAGACGAAAGGGTTTTCCGTCGCGGAGGCGCTTCGCAAAACGAATTTCCCTATGGGCTTGCTTCGCAAGACGACAGCCCATAGGGAAATCTCCGGGAAGCGGCGCGCTTTGTTGCTTTCCCCGGAGTGCTTTTAAACGCGGGCGGCTGGGAGGGAATCCCTTGGACCCTCGCCGGACTTCAAAAGAGCTGCGGGAAGTCCGGCGGGGGTCCAAGGGATTCCCTCACTGCCGCCCACCTTTAGAAGCGCTCGGGGAAAGCAGCGCGCTTCGCTGCTTTCCCCAGAGTCCTTTTAAACGCAGGCGGCAGTGAGGGAATCCCTTGGACCCCCGCCGGACTTCCCGCAGCTCTTTTGAAGTCCTGTGGGGGGGAGAAGGGCTTCTCTTCCTACCGCCAGCCTTCAGAACAGCCTTCTGAAGGCTGGCGGTGGGAAGAAAAGCCCTTGTCCCCCCCACCCAGCCTTCAGAAGAGGTCGGGGGACAGACTGTCCCCAGACCTGGTCTGAAGGCGGTTTCCCTAGGAACGCATTAATTGATTTTCAATGCATTCCTATGGGAAACCGTGCTTCGCAAGACGAAAAACTCGCAAGAAGAAAAAACTCTAGGAACGAATTAATTTCGTCTTGCGAGGCACCACTGTAGTATGATTCACAGCAGACACACAAGATATATGGACACCTGGCATTGTGTATTAGATCAACTGGGCAATGCTCAAACCATAGACCATTTAATTGTCCACCACTGGTTTATAGTATGCACAGTCCTTGATCACAAGAATGTCTGTATATCCACTAAAAATGCCAATTAGTGCTGCACCATGTAGGTGTGAAGCCTGCAGTAGACTTTGTGGCAGGAGTGCCAGCTTGGCCCCACACCTGTGAGTGCCATGCAGCGTACATGGCCCTGGCACCAAAATTTGTAGGTGCCTGGCCCCTTCAAGGGGAATTTTGTGGATGCTCGGACAGCCAGGACCCCAGGGAGTTGGCCCCCATGCTTTGTGCATTTCTTAATATTACCTAGCCAAAGGAGCTAAGAATAATGAGAAAGCAAAATGGAAAGACTCCTCCAAGGCATTGTGGAAGGGAAAGGAAGAGCTCCCAGCAGACTGCTTGTACTACAGACTTCTTTCCAATGTTTGAAAGTCTGTACTTGCTTGCTGGTTACAGGTAATGTCATTCAGACGTTGATAGTGTGGATTTGTTAATGTATCCATGCTTCTTGTCATTTGAGCCATTTGGACAGAAGAAATCTGCACAAAACAGTGCTTATGAATTTCCTTGATTTCTTTGTGAAATAATGTGGATAGAAAGAGGGAAGGAAGGAAATGCATACAGTTTAATTTTCCACTTTCCTTACAAATGCATGTTACATATCCTGATTGACTACTTAGGCTACACCTGTGCAGCAGATGGGGGATACTTACATTAGGGTAGGGCCTCCGGTTTACTTTCACCATTGTACAAGGATTCCTGCAGCAACTTTGGATTGACTGCAGCTGTAGAATCAGCCAGTCTGGAATACTACAAACATCTCCACGTGCATATTAAACCTACAACTTATTGGCTGTTATTTGCTTGAGACTCTAAACATGAATTCTGCCAACTATCACATTATCATGCCAGACAAGATGCAAACCTGAACCATATGGATGGGGAAAGGGACCCTTTTGCTTCCTTCCTGCTGCCTTGCCTCTCTCTAGCTCATTGCATGCTCTAAGTTTTTAAATGGACTGACTATTTCCACATGGCATCAGGAGGTGGGGGCAAGGGGAAGCTATTTGGAAAAGTGAGTGTTTCCTTTTTAAACAAGCAAAACTGTGAACAATAACATACCCACTGTTTCCTCATCAAACATAAGGCTTTGCAAAAAGTTGTAATAAAATAAATGGAAAACATTTAAAAATCTGTGCTGCAGATTTAGCCAAAATTGTGCAGAGCTGCAGATGCCCTCTGCCTCAGGGAATGACTAGTGTAGATGCTTTTTGAGGCCTTGTTAATGTGGCAACAAAAAGCATTTTTTTCCTTGCTAACATTCTACTAGTCTTGTTTTCGTGGTAATTGTATACTAAATAGTTCCCACATAAAGTGAACCATTTCACCTTTATACTCATTTCTGCTGCTATTGCTGTTGCCGGTTGTGTTGCAAAGAGGAGGAGTTTCTCCTCTTCCTTGAGTGTTTGTATGAACCAAAAACCAGATGTCATACATAGATAGATATAGATAGATAGATAGATAGATAGATAGATAGATAGATAGAGATTAGAGATAGAGATAGAGATAGAGATAGAGATAGAGATAGAGATAGAGATAGAGATAGAGATAGAGATAGAGATAGATATATGGACACATTGGCTGCTCTGGGTCCCCCCCCCCCCCAGCCCTATTGAGCAGATCTGGGAAGGGTGTATTGTGTACATGCAGTTCCATTGCACAGGTGAAAAGCCTTGTGCTAGTGGCTGTTTGGCTTGCTTGCTTAGAATCATAGAATTGTAGAGTTGGAAAGGAACCCAGGGGTCATCTAGTCCAACCCCCAATCCATCTAGTCCAACCCCAGGAATATGCAGGTGGCTTCACATAGGTGCATAGAATTTGGAGACATGGGACAAATGTATAAAAAAGGGTGGTCTGAGTACTGAAGGATAAACAGAAGGCAAACTGAACAAAGGCCACCAAACACTTTCTAACGTTCAGAGAACTTGGGTGGTATTCAACTAAGTTTTACTCAGAGTAGACCCATTGAAATTAATGAACCCAACTTAGTTGTGTTCGTTAATTTCAATTGGCCACTCTGAGTTCTTCTTCTTTGGCGATCACTTGTAGCCGAGTAAGATTGTCTTCCATGAATATGGTCTTAACAGCATGTCCATAGGTGACTGTGGAGGCCAGTTCTGGATCCACACATCCTTCCACATAGGGGGCATAGGTTTCCAGGTGGGAGTTGATCATGGTGAGGATTTGCCAAACATGCCTTCCTCTTAGCTCGTTTCTCCCTTTTGTCTCAAGTTCATACTTCTTCAAAGTCCATGACGCCTTTGGTAGAGGGTATTCTCCAACTGGAGCACTCGCAGGCCAGTGTTTCCCAGTTGTCAGTGTTTATACACATTGAGAGTGTCTTTAAACCTCTTTTTTTGTCCAGCAATTATGCTTTCCATTCTTAAATTGGGAACAGAGGAGTTGCTTTGGAAGACAATAATCAGACACCTGACCAATCCAACGAAGTTGATGTTGAAGAGTCATTGCTTCAACAGTGGTGATCTTTGCTTCTTCCAGTACACTGACATTAGTTCACCTGTCTTCCCAAGTGATAAGGAAACAAATTCGGAGACACCTTTGATGGAGTATTTTGAGGAGCTGGAGATTGTTGTTTATAAGTGGTCTGTGTTTCACAAACGTACAGTAAATTTGGTAGTACAATAGGTTTGTAAACAAGCTAAAATCTCACCCAATACTCTCAAATTACAATACTTGGAGAGAGGGCTTTTGAATGGTTACAACTAGCACCGTGCTCTCACTGCATTTCATTCTTTTGTTAGGGGTAGTATTCAGTTAAGGCCAGCAGTCTGCAGCTGTTAGGGAGAGCTGGAAACTAACTGGCAGGCAGAGTCCAATCCCAGATCAAAGAATAAGAATGGTCAGAAAGAGGTCTTTCAGTACCCTGGACAGGTCAGAGTGAACAAACGCATTGTTCCGAAGAGTGCTTGGTTTCCTGTGTCTCTCTGTGTGTGTTTGGTAGAGAATATGTGATCCTACTGATGTTGCTAGACTACAACTCTCCGCATCCCCAATCACTGGCCATACTGGTGCAGGACTGATGGAAGCAGAGGCCAACAATATCTGGAGAGCCACGGTTTTCCCATCATTGGACCACCATTGCAGAAGTGGAAGGGGGATATTTTGTAGGGATAATCCTCTGGCCTGGAGCCTAGTACTTCAGTTGTCTCTGCTATTCATAACCTGCATTAGTCGACTGAGCAATGTTTGTCCCTGGGGGTAGGGAGAAATAGGTCTCTTGGTAGATCGAAGTCTCCGGAGATGCTGGCTCAGAACCTGCAGTTTTTGGCTTTAGGCTTAGATTGCAGATCCACATCCA
Source organism: Podarcis muralis (assembly GCF_964188315.1). Taxonomy (NCBI): domain Eukaryota; kingdom Metazoa; phylum Chordata; class Lepidosauria; order Squamata; family Lacertidae; genus Podarcis; species Podarcis muralis. The sequence continues at coordinate 54,806,525 of NC_135662.1, read as the reverse complement.
GTGCTCATGCTACCTACACCACAAACTATTATTGCTTAGATGGTCCTTATCCCTGTTTGTGCAGGATGCCATTCATAGTGGACTCATGGGGTGAAATGGCCTGAACTTCCTCTTCTAGTTGGAGGCGCTGGTTGGAGGCGAGACTAAGAAGCAAGCACTCAATCCAGGCATAAATGTTCGTGGTCAACAGAGATACAGTGCACAAAAGTTTTTAATTACAATATAAATATCAAAATGGGGATATGGATTAGAATCTTGTAGATAATTCTTATATAATGAACTGCCAGTAATATGTGGTTTGTGGTCAACAAATGAAAAGACTGCATTCACACAGAGTTGATCTGATACAAGGAGACTATTCCCCTTGGAAGAATGGAAGGTTAGGGATTAGGAAAGGAAAGCTGTAGAAGAAGAGCCAAGGACAAATTGCAAAGCGAAGATACAAGGCACCAAGGCATAGCTATTCTGTCTCCTGGAAAATCTTCTCCAATAATATCTTTAACTGCTCTGATTTTATCATATTTTTCCCATCTGTTCTCAAACTTTAATTTGCAACCACAAAAAGGTGCCTTTTTTAACAAATAAAAAAAAGGAAAGCATTGCTTCTAGCTATGCAAAATTTTGCACCAGACAGTACATTCAGCACTTGTGCAGTAAAAATCAAATTGTACAGAACACACCCACACCTGGGCAATACATCATTTCCCCATATGTAAATATATATACATACAAACATATGCATCTCTTTTTCTCCCCCCTTCACCCTCTTTCTCTCTCACACACACTTACCATAGTGCATTCCTCAAATGACTTGCAGCTAAATTTGAAAAACAAGTGAAGCATGTCTCATACTTGGGAGATATGCCTAAAAACCAAGGAAAATTTATTTTTTACATTCACTGCCAGATATTGCAGTGCTACAAGGCTATATGTAGATAGGGAATAATGTGCAGCTTATCACGTCAATGATAGATTTCACCATGCCATTTAAGATATAAATCATTAATACAAGTCATGAATTTTCTGTTTAGAACACATGCCTTTAAAAAAAAATCACTCCAACATAAAGGAACATGAAAAACCTTGGCATATAAGACCCATATAGAAGATACTGTATTGAACACCAAGCAAGATATTCTGTTTACAGAACAGAAAGCAAGAAATGCCTGGTTCCCTGTAACTTCACTTCTCACAGTGAGGGAACCAACAGAAGGTTCTCGGAGCTGGATCTTTGTGGCCAGGATGAACGATGGGGTTGGAGATGCTCCTTCTCAGGTATACAGGGAGAAACTAAAGAAAGGCCAAGGCAACAAAGAAAAGACTATGGTGCTGGTTCAGAACCATGGTTAGCGGTCCTTCAGCAAAGGCAGAAAAAGGTGTCTTGCAGCAACCGTAGAGCTTTATACTCTGGGTTAAGGAGTCAAGATATACTGTATTTTTCGCTCTATAGGACGCACTTTTTCCCCTCAAAAAATTAAGGGGAAATGTGTGTGCGTCCTATGGAGCGAATACAGGCTTCTTGGCTTCAGCGATAGCAACGCGAAGCCTCCAAAGCACAGAGGGAGCGCTCCCTCCGTGCTCCGGAGGCTTCACATTGCTTTTGCTGAAGTCTGGAGAGGGAGAGGCGTTGGTGCATACCAACCCCTCTCACTCTCCAGGCTTCAGGGATAGCCGCCTGAAACCTTCGGAGTGCAGCACGAGTTCCCGCTGCGTTCTGGAGACTTCAGGTTCCTTTTGCTGAAGCCAGAAGAGTCTTGCTTAAGATTTTTTTTTCTTGATTTCCCCCTCTAAAAACTAGGTGCACCCTATGGTCCGGTGCACCTTATGGAGCGAAAAATACGGTACATCCTGCCCCATGAGTGCTGCATCTGGCCAGTTTAAGGGATGGTTCATTTCCTGCAACCGTTGGCTGCTTCTAGGCTTCTGGATCTTGATTTTTGGAGACTGTTTGGAGAAAGTCCCTCAGGTATTTCCTGATCCTTTTAGAAGTGTTTGTCCCAGTCATCCGAGTCTGGTGGCAGCAGAGTCTTCATGGGATTCATGGGACAATATGCAGGCTCTGGAGCAAGTGGATTCACATAGGAAGGACCGGTCGGGGGGGGGTGTCTCCCTCTCCCCCTATGGACTACAATTGCAGAAGGACTCTGCAACTAGGGATTCCTGGTCTGATACCATGACAATTACACCTACCCGGTAAATGATATTCCCAAATCTGTCACCTGAGTCAAGGTGCCTTACTCAGTCTAATATAACCAGGGAGAGATGTGGGTGAAAGAACCAAGAGTGAGCTGCTTTAGTGAATCAATTGGAGATGAAGATAACATTAAGAGATTAGTGCAGCTGAGGTACTAATGAGATAATGCAAATGTGAGGATTTGAAAGGCTAATCGCACATCTCTCAAAATTGTGGGAAGAGGTCATGGGCAAAAAATGTCCTAAAAGCTGAGACTGCTTAGCCAGTGAATGCAGGAAACAGGAGCTGTGCAGATCCTCTTCTCTCACACACAATCTGTGTGGTAGGAGCTGCACAGTAGTGCAGTTTGTCCCTCACACAAATAGGTCAGGGAATTCCAGGTAAGGTATAGTGCATTGTCATTACCTTTGTTGCTCCCACTCCTGAACTGGGAGATGTGCACTGATAGTGTCAAACTGACCAGTGCAATGTGCAGAACTATTGTGAATCTTTATGTTAATGAATTCATTTGACATATATAGGAGATCATTTCAGCAGGCTGTGTAACAGCTGCAAAATTCTGTTAGAGATATGGCCCTTGTTTAACACACACACACACACACACACACACACACAGACTCTTCAGTGGTTAAAATGGAAGGAAATGGTGGAAGGAAGAAACAGAATCTTCCAAATGCCCCCATAGACATCCACAAAAATCATAGATCATTGAAGGTGAAGTTAAAAGCCATGTACAAACACTGACTATTGATCTCTGACTATTTTGCACATAGATTTTTCACATCCTTGATTCAAAACAAGAAATTCAGTAAATCTCTCTCTCAAAAGTAAAATAAAATAAAATCCTCCTTCGTGTTGCAGAAGCTTTTCAGTTCATTACAGTGTTATTAGTCAGTCTTCATAAAAGTGCTATGCATCTTTATTAAAAATGGAAGTTCACATCATTTTATGTCCCCATAAAAATGGGCGGTGGTAGCCTTGATTAATTTCTTCACGTACTGTGAACTTTACAGCAAATTGGACAGCGTAATTCAATTCCTACTTCTGAAGATTTTTATTTTTTTTGTTGGTAGAAAATTGAAATAATTCATATGTAATCATATTGCCTTTGCAAGAGATCTTTAAGAAATAATATCCTGGAGTAATGATTGTATGGCTTAATTATTAATGCCATACTTTCAGGCATGGCAGCATGCATCCCTTTTATAACATATAGGAGTCTTAACAAAAATGCTTCTCCGTCCATATCTTGTTGGTTCCTGGGCTATAATATCTACTCTGGGTGCCATCTGCCGATAACTTCTCCTGGATTCTCCTAGTCCAGGAATGCAAGCCACCCCATGTATAAAAGCCACCTGTGCTGTTGCGTGGCTTTAGATGTGTTTGATTTGTTTGTAAAGATTCCATAGCTAGACTACATACATTAAAAACCAGGAGAGGGCATTAAGGCAGGTAAAGTTTGGCATAGTGTTTTGGTTTCAAATAAACTCTATTTTTAACCACACTAGCTAGATCCCTTTAAAAATTACACAAGAAAACCAGTGGAAATCATAACGGAGAATAATGGGTGCTATCACTTTCTGTTATGATAGAGACCTTTCTGCTTGCCCTGTCCTACCTATTCTTCAAGTGTTTGTTTGCTTGTCTAAACAGTATGGTTACATTCAAATTATATCTACATTAATAATGTTACTGCCACGTGAAGGGTGTCTAACAAAGAATTCAAAAGGTCATATAAAAATTGATGCTGAATGTAGCTAATACTGCAGGGATATTGAAATGCACCACAACATTGTGTTGCACCGTCAGTGAGACCCAGAATGCACACAGCCTGGGGAGATAAAAGCAAGTGAGGCCCTACAACATCCATTCTGTGAATATATCCCAGCTCACAAATGACTACAAGTCCAGAAGAGTTTTGCTTCCATAAAAATGGAAAATCATAACAAATTGAGGTGGCTGAAAATGTCACTGAGTATGACATTTGCGCTTGCTTCCAAAGAGCATCTTCCAAGTGCTGACTTTGAACATAGGTACCAGTGCACTTTAAATCTAGCAGGATATGAGATGGCTAAGACTAGTGATAAAATAACAAAATGAAAATTCAAAAAGGACACCAGGTGTGTTTGGGATGAGCTTTGGATACTTGTTTGATGTAGTGCCCATTGTCATTAGCTTGCATTCCTGAATAAATCATTTGACAGAAACAATGCAAAACAAAACATATTGGTTGTCGGTTTTTAGCAACCAGCTATGAGTGGAATGGGGGAATCACTTTTCTGTTTGTTGTGCATTACAATAGAATCCTATTACATTTTCATATTTATTCCATTTTCCTTTTTCTTTCTCTTTTCTTGTTTTTGTTTTTATATTTTCTGTTCCATTAACCTAAGGACCTTTCTTTACCAAAGTATTTAAGTCAGCCCTTCATTTATCTATCTTCTCCTTTGTTTGTCCTGAACTTCCTTACCTTTATTTCCTCCTTAATACAAATAATGTTCAAGTTGTAAAGTCCTCCTCCTTTTCCCTTTCTAAGGTACTGGTCCTTTGGCATAGGGCATAGGGCTTTTTCCTGATATCTTTCTCCCAGTTCTCTCACTCAAGGAAATAATCTCTGCTCTCTAATGAACTTCCTGCCTGTTTCCAGGCTTTCTGAAATGCTATGATACTTTATCCCAGTGTATAGACTGCTTCACAGCATAAAGCCATTGAAGCAGTGTATAATATAAAAACAATAAAATGCACAAATGCAAACACAGAAAACTCTAAAAGCTAAAAACTCTAATAAACTCTAATAAAATTATCCCTAAAAAAAAACACCCACCAAAAACAATGAAACAATTATATTTTGTCAGATATAAAAGCAGTCTTCCCTAAACAAAAAAATAAGGTGTTCTGTAGGTGCCTAAGCATCATCACACTAGGCCTGTGTCTGATTTTGGCAGTGGTTTTGAAGTGGTCGATGGGTACCTGGAAACTGGCCACATCACATCACAGGCCCCCAAGATGCAAATGACAAAGCACTGTATTAGTGTTTGGACAGTTACCCAAGGAGAAAGAGCAGTTTCTGCTATATCTGGACAAGCCCTTTTGAATCCCATTGCACCAGTGCTGCTTGAGATACTTTCATCGTGTTGAGAACTGCCTGACTCCGTGCTGCAAACCTCTTTCATTTCTCATCTCCCATGCCCAGCGTGCCAGAGCTCCCAGGGAGAGAATTTAGATGGATAAAGCTGTTTTGTATTGATGTTCTCAGCATGCCCGTTTCACCTGGACATGGACTCCTAGAGAACAGAGCTGGGGAGGGGACAGCAGAAGGGGAATCATGAATGCATAATGGGGCAAATCTCCTGGCAGTAAATATATCTCTTTCAACATATATCTCTCTGTATTTTCATGACCCAGACAATAAATATTCTGCTTTCATTTTGTCAAGATGTTTCTCCTAATATTTCACCATGTGGTCCTGTAGACATTTAAAATAAAGATGACACAAATCTGTGTAATCGTTTTCTACTCCAAATGATAGCTCTCTAGCACTAGCACGAAGCTGTCCAGCACACAATCTTCCAGTTCAAAAACGCTTCCATACGTGACTGTTGAGAAAATAGTCGCTCGCTATAATGGGCCATGGAGCAAGCTCTTTATTCTTTTTTATTCATTTCTAGGGCTTAATATTTTAGCAAACTGATCTAGTAGCCAGATTTAAAGTTGTAGATGCATTCAGGCTGCCTTTAGGGGTAGATTACGGGTTAGAAGTTTTATATAAAAGGGCAAAGCACTCCTCAGTGGGAGAGGGAGGGAAGGATAATTAGTGGCAGATCTACTGCCATTTCTGAAGGTGAGGGGGCTACATTTGAGCCTTTCCTCCTTTGCTCAAATGTTGGGGGATTTTTTGGGTGGTGGTTTATTTCCCCCTTTCAAATTTTAAATACACCAGCTTCAGGGCTAATATCCTCCCACCTTCTATCCTTGTTCTGGATGTGTATCCAAGGAAGGAGTGGACTTCGGATCACAGAATCCACAAGCCTCCCAGATACATCCCTGGAATGACTGCAGTCGGCCCTCACCACCATTACAGTATTCAAAACAGAGCAGCAACATTGGTAGAGGTTATCACCTCTGCAGTGAGTGAAACTTCTCCTCCTCCACTCCAGGATCTTTTCCTCTTTGCATAGAGTGGGAGGTCTGCGCTAACTTTATAGCCCCCTGGGATGCTCTCCCGGGGACCATAGGATTGCAGCCTAAATGTATACATTTGTTCCATAAGTACTTACACATTCATGCACCATCAGAGCAGGCAAGGGATTTATTTGAGCTTTTGGGAATTCTGAGCCCTTTTGCCTACTTGGAGTTGCCACACTCATGATCTGATCACTCTCTACAGAACAGCCATGGCTACCCCTTTTCTCCAGTTGCTCTGGGGGCAGATTTTGCCATGGGAAAGTAATGCTTGATAGCCATATTGACTGGCTACCCCCCTTTAGTGTGGCGCAGCTGCAAACCCACAGCCCTTTATTAACTGGAATGTCGTCATTCAAATGATCCTATGCAATACACCTTAGCTCCCCTGTGGCCCCATGTGCTGTATGAATTGACGTGTACATGTACCCAATTGCTCAAGACGCATGCCGACATTGAAAAATAAACCAAGTATAATCCTTAACACCCTTAAGGAAATGATAAGGCCATTTGGTTTGAGCGCAATGCAGCTTACTTGCAGCAGGGGACAGGGGGATAAATTGTTTTGGAGATTGTACTGTGGGTGCTGCTTAAGAAACTGTTTGGAGAGTCTGTCTATAAATTGGCCACAAAGGCTTGCCAAATGCAATAGGAGCAATATCCATTGCAGTCTATATGTGCTTATTTCTGCACTGGCAACCACACCGAATTCACCGCAACAGCAGAGGAAAGGTAGTTCTGAATTATACTGTAATTCACTGCTGGAGATTTATGAATATTATTTTCCTGTAAAATCCAACATTTCCCATTTTACTGTTTGTAACCTGTAAGTGGCATAAAACTGTGTACCACACAGGATTTCTAAATGCAGTGGGTGCTGAACTTCAATGTTAGAACTGCATTACATGTGCATGTGGTTATACAGCACACATAAATTGTGCCTTTATGTTTAACTTGTCTAATCAGCTCACCATATCAAAACTTAATAAGTAGCTGCTTCTCATTTAAAGGTCTAGTAAAACTGCAATTACTTTGGCTGTAAGATGCCTTGTTTCGAAAAGTGCATTAAATAGTTTTATAGATATGGTTAGAAGCCCTTGTGTGGTTGTTTTTATGAAAGTGAATGAGTTCATTAATAATGGAGACTGGAGACAGAAATACAAGTTAGGTGCTGGGAGAAGTACTTTCTTGTTTTCTTTCTTTTGCACAGGTACTTTTTAAAAACACAACTGGCTACAGTTCCGCTTCTACTGAAGCTGGTGTCCAGTTTCCAAATTTTCACAGTTGTTTCAGAATAGCAGTCTGAGTGGGGATCGTTTATAAACCAAGAATAAAATCATAACAATATATTTGATGCACCATTTTTAAAAAGCAATTAATTTTCTAGACATATTAAAAGAAGCTGATTCTTATCCTTGACTGGATTTTTATCAGTATAATTCCAAAATCAGGAATTGTAAGAAATTAATTCTTTATGCATGTCAACATTTCATCACACGACCACTGTACACATTATATAAGACTGCAAGAGGGGCTTGCATGTGTGAATCAGCCTTAGGTGTAGTCATCAACAAAATGTTAATGGTATCATACTGCTTTAAAGATCTGGCCACATTTGTGGGGGAATGTCCCATGACTATTGATTTTCATAGTACTTTGGGGGGCCCTCCAGGTATTATTATTATGCATGCATGATGATTTGTGCTCATGTTGCTATCAGGGTAGTCATACACAATCCCACTTTCAATACTGTTTGTGCCTGCAAACATTTGGGGATGGTCACAGTGTTTCATGTCCAATCAGTCCATATCCTGTAACTTCCTGCTAAAATCCTATAACTTTGAATACCACAATGGTCTTAAGCTTTTGTTGCTCTATAGCCCCTCCGGACAGCAATCATGTGGTAGCGTTGCAGAACAACATTGCAGAACAACCCACCAAACAGATTAAATCACAAATACACTATTATTGTGCAAGAACATGTTGCAGAATGCCTCAGCAATCTGGAGAGACCCTTTCTATTGTCCACAGTGGTAGATGGTTGAAAATCAAATTTGGACATGCTCTCTCTGTTTGCTTCTGTGTGGTTTTGGGAAATGGCTTGCGCATCTCCATTATATTTCCAGCTTTTATCTTCCCTTCTGTTGTTGGACCACCTGTGGCGACCCTTTTTCAAGAATTCAGACATTAACTAGGAAAAACTTCCCTTTCAATTTAGACCGGAAGGAATGTATCATTAATAGATTGATAAAGTAGGTTTCTATCCTTCTCTGTAGACGGCATGGGCCAATCAGTACATCTTAAAAAGAAAAACTCAGATTTGCTGTAAATGCAGACCTGGGAAGAAATAGCAGATGGGTAATGTTTAAATTACAAACCTAAGGGAAGCTTTTTCACAGAAAACTCTTAAGCTTCAGCTCTGCAGCTCTTAAAATAAAGATTTTCTGTTTCCCTCAGTGACTCACTAAACCTTTATTTAGACAGTTGGTGAAAACACACATCACATATTTCATTTGAGGAGGAAAACAACTGCAGCTTGAAAACTGTGCTGTTATTCCTTTTGCATGAAGACCAGTATCTACAGTTAGCCATTTTACTACTACCCTTTTTATATGAAATCCTAAATGCATTTTAGAATTTCTAATTTTCCCATACAGACTCACAACATAGCACCCTCTGGTGCACATATTACAGTGAAAGATTAGAACTATTAAGGAGGATTGTGTTCACTTTCTGGTAGACATTTCCCAGAGATGAATTTCAATATTTAGATATACAACAGAAACATAATGATTTAAATAGATCATCTTGCCCTTCAAGATAAGTAGGTAATTTTGTTTTGCAAAATTCTTGCAGGAAGTTTAATTCATTTATTTGAAGATTAAAGGAGTCTTTCTTCATATAGGATTGTTGTTTCTACACACTCAGGACACAGAAAATGTTGTTCCATAGTTATTATTCTGAGATAAACTCCAAGAATTGCATGTGATGTCAGGCATACTCCATCTGCTAACAGATCACATTTTCCCTCACTGCAGTATTTGACTCCCCACCCCAAACCCGAATTCAAAGACTGAATGAAGACTACCATAGATGATTCCCTTATTTTCAAAATGGTGGGAGGGGTTTTTTGTTTGCATGGTCAGCATACAGAAATTGTTCCACAGTTGTTGTTCCGCCTGATGGTAGGGCCGGCTCTGCTTATATTATAGCTTGCACATTGAGTTAATGATGCTCATGGTAATGGTAGCTGACTCTCACATAGCAGAAGTAACCCCCCTGTAGCATGAGCTAAGGTCCCTATTGACAAAGGACACAATGCGATGGGCTGTGATGGTACCTCATTGTAGTAGCTCTTGAAGTTTATGTTTATACACCAGTGCATCAGATCCAAGAATTAGGCTGCATGATACATGAATCACTTTTTATTTAGGTAAATAACAATAATACATGAGAGGTATTACACTAAATAATTTGCCACAAAATGTAGTGACAACTATTGATGTTATTAAAAGAGGATGGGGGGGGAATATTGTCCGGGGCTCGTTTTAGGCAGTTTTATTGTAAGGGGTTCTTATTATATTATATTAATTGTGATTACTTTTATGGATTGCACACCACTTTGAGCGGCAACTCTCCTAATAAGAGGCACAAAAGTTTTGTAAAATAAATAAATATGGCTATATGGTGCCTTCAGGGTTAGAGGAAGCATGTCTGGGTATCGGCTGGTGGGAAGCAACATGGGAGAATTCTATTGCCCTCCTCTCCTCTTTCCTGGAGATATTTCGTTGGTCAACTAATAATAATAATAATAATAATAATAATAATAATAATAATAGAACAGATATTGAGTGGATCGTGTCTGCCACCAAGAACATGTGCTAAATCATTTTGTACGGGACTTCTGATAGACGGAAGGAGGGTTGGTCACGATTATCTGTAAAATATAATATAATATTCTCCGGACTTGCAGCCACAGTGCACAAATCTTCAGCTGAAAATTTGAAAAATCCCTTTACCAGAAGCCATTAAAACAACAAATAATTTAACGAAAGAAAACCATTTTTCTTTCATATTGAAGTTATTTGTATCCAAGATCAATGCCATGGATGCCAAACTTTCATATAAGGCTGCTTCAGAGACAGATTTTTTTAAACTCACACTGATGGAGCCAGTACCTCTAACAGAGCATGCTCTTTGGAATTCCTCTATATCACATCCCCACCTCTCATGCATTTCCCAAGATGCTTCAATGTCGTTCTGAAATGGTTCACATTTTTCAGAGCAGTCATACTCAAGGACAGCAATAAGATATAAAGCTAGGGTTGTAAGTGGAGGTTACATTGATTGGAGGAGTTGGCAAGTACCAAAATAATCAATACTCAGGCAATTAATGGGTCTCTAAGCCTTCCATGTGTTTGGATATACTATATTTGATGCTGGTTGGTTGGGTTCCTTGTTGATACAATTTTTCAAGACTGTTCATGGAAGATGCATAGGTATGCCAAGATACTGCCTTTTCTTTTCTAGAAATGATCTAAAAAACTGTAGCCATAAAGGCTGGGAAGGATCCGCCAGATTATAAAATGCCTACTCAAACTCTTAATACGGTAATTTTCAATATAGCTTTAACTTTTAGAAGTTAAATAAATTAAATAATTAGCATGTCTAATTCATCCTAGAGCACAGTTGCATAGGATTTTCCTGTTTCATGTTATACCATCTTTTCACTACTAATTTTGTGTTCACTTGCTTAACTGAACATTATTTGTTTACTTGTTTAATTTCTCACCTTTTAGCAATCTTTGATCCCGGGGTAGGTTACACCAATGCAACAAAAATCCATTAATGTAACATGAAATAAAATTGAGCTGCATTCTGCCACTACTCCAGAAATATAAAACCGGCCTCACCATCAGTCTCCCCTCCCCCCAGCTACCAAAAGCCCAGACAAAAAGGCAAGACTTTAGATGACACAAAATCTACATAGTGTTGGTGCCAGCTGTGCCTCAGTGAAGAGGGCATTCCACAAATATAGTCTGCCACCAAGAAGATCCTCTTCCAGACTACTGAACAATGGACTTTGCTGGGCGATGGAATAACAGGGACTACCATGGTAGATCTTAAAGTTGAAGTTATGGCCTACCATACATGTTGGGTCAGTGATTGTGTGTGTGGTGTATTGAGTGATGTGCTGAGACAGTTCTGTGGTTGTTTTGAAGCCCAGAGCTGGCCCAGTCAAGACGACTCTGATGTGGATGTTGAAATCTCTTTTTACCACTGTCTGGGGGTTTTCCAGCACTACTCTTGAAGCCACCTCTGTCAGTTCAGGGAGGGAGACATCTGGGAAGTGGGATGGATGATAACCAGCCAAATCCCCACTGCGTCTCTCTGACCCAACACCAGAAACGAGCTCTTCAATCTGCCTGCCCATGAACTGAACTAGTCTCCCTGTGAAAGATATAAAATATTCTTGGATGATAGTGACTCCCTCACCCCCCCAACCTAGCTTATGTTTTAGCTGCACCAATTATTAGCAATGTTCCCCCCCCCCCACCTTGTTTTTATATATTGCTTGTTTGGTGAATTTAATGTAACCCTACAATGACAAGTGGGGCTCTCCATATTTTGCTAGGGCACATTGAATAGGAATTCTCCACACTTTCAGAGGACAGAAAATGAGTCATGGACAGCTCCATGTTTGGCCTAGAGCCCAAGTTTCAGGGACTAAACCTAGTGTCTGCTGGTTTCATGTGCTCCAAATATCAGCTTCCATTTTTGGCCAATGGGACCGTTTCGGAAACCCATGAATTTGTCTATAAGCATATTAGATAAAGGATATTGCGTGGTACACAACTAAGGTTTAGTCAGAGAATAGACCTACTGAGATTAATGCACCTATCATTGTCATGTTCCTTAATTTCAATGGGTCTACTCTGAGTTAAACTTCAACTGAATGATGTTACAGATGTCATAATTAATGGCATGTTGCAGACAACATAGTTAATACTGCTTCCAATAGTAATGATGTGAATAACTACGAATAGCAATACTTACTGAATTTTAAAAGTTATAAATTACACTCATTTTAATAAATGAGTTTAAAAGTGCTTATCTTATACCTTCTTCTAGTTGCTATGAGCAGGATTTACCTTATGAGCCCCATCAATGTAAGCCCTATGCAAGGTGTTCTGCTTCTCCTCTTCCTTGCCCCCCCAAATTGGCTTAGTGTGTATGTGGGAGAACCCCCAGAATGGCACATTGGAGGGGGGGGGATTGTTCTGTCTGGCAAGCAGCGACATTTGTACTGACAAGATGTTTATCTACTCTACACTCTTTTTTCCTTAGCAAGGATTCAGATTTTTTACACCCCGGCCCTGCCTTTGGTAGACAGCTGTCGGTTGCCATTATAAATGATAATAATCTGGAGAGCTTCTCTCTCACACACAGTTCTATTCACTTTACTTTTCTGCACCATACATTTTCAAAATCTTAATATATCATGTCAGAAAAATTAGCCTTGTTTCACATTGTCTAGCAAACAGTGAGTGGTGCTGCAAAGCAGCATAGGAAGCAAAGAGACACGATTACCAGAAGCTCAGCTGGGCAGAAGCAGTGGAAGGGAGGGGGGAAGAGAATATGATCCTTTTTCGTCGTACAAAAGTGGCAGACTGGCTGTTCTGTAGCAAGTAAAGAGACTTTGTCACTCACTGAAACCTGTCACCTTATGCTGTGATGTTGCAGGGGCCTGCCTGACAGGTCAGACCTAATGAGAAGAATAAGAATGTGGATACTGCAGACAGGGAGGCACAGAGAAGCAGCTTTTGTTTCCTTCAGGGAAATCCTTTCATGGGAAGAGTGTCCACACTTTCATACAGCTGTTGTACAGGACAGATATTTGAGAGATTAGAGCCGGGAAATGCCAGAAGTATTGGGAGCTTGCAGAGTCTACTGATGGAGAAATGTAGACTTCAGACAGAGGGCCGGAAACACCAGCAAGAAGGAATATAACTTCCAAAAGAACAAAGCCTGCCCTCCGTATCCTAGGTCTCGTAACTGCTTAGGCACATTTAGTTCTTTCAAATCTAAGTATAACGTTGAGCAAAACTGGATGATTCACTAAACATGCATGCAACACAGGGGTAGCTAAAAAAAAGTTGGCATTCACCCTGTCCACTCACCAGGGGCCATATGCGCATGGTGGATGTGACCACCCCACAACTCTCATGTACACCTTTTGCACACACACAACACACATTCCCCCTCCTCTGCTGATTTGTGCAGATCAGCTGAGAAGGAGGCTCATCATGCATGCACCACAACTAACTGGCTTGCAACTAACTTTCTACTCCTTTCTTTTTCCATCTTCACTTCCTGTCTGTAGGCTACAGTGACACACAAGTTCCAACACATTCCTAAATATAGGTGAAAAGACACACACTCCTTCATTTGTTTGTTTGTTGCTTATGGGCATATTTCATTGGGCAGGTAGAAACCAGACTTCCTGACGCATTACACTGTACATGGTCAGTGTACAATCCTCACTGGTCAGAGCCAGATCTAGAAGTATATGTTCCAGGTTCAGGGCTTGGTCCACAATTCAGTAATCGAATATTAATCGGAGGTTATGCTTGCTCATGTAAGCACTGTGTTCGCTATCAACAGCTCTCTGCTACAAAGCTCCCAGGAAGGCTGGTCCGCTCAAATCCATTTTGAAGGAGACTGTTCAATCCATGTAGATTGGTAACGTTACAAATAGAGCAATAGAAAAGCAAAGTAATGTTAGTAACCAAAAAAAGAAAAAAAAAGAAAAAGTTTAACCCAGAGGAACTTCAAATGAGGGTTAACTGAATGATATACTATAACATATTACCATTTTAGAATGTGCATATAGGATTAAAATAATTTTTAGTATAAAATCTTTGCACAGTGAGTTAAAGCCTTTAAAGATAAATCTACCATATTGTACCTAAAAATACCCGAGGTTAATGAATGAATTCTAAAAGGGCTTGTCTCAGCTATCTCAACATTTACTACACTCATACCAGTGAAATGCAGTTTGGCGATGACAGGAAAGGAGTTGCTTAAAATTTATACAAAGAATCAAACGAGATCACAATACTGCAAATAATTAGATGCGTCAAAGTGACAAGGGACAAAATCCTGTAAGTATTTAACATGGTTTGTCACGTACGATGCTTTAAATGTCATTTTTCATTCAAACCAGAAGAAACAACTGCATTTAATGTAAATATCCAGAAGTATGATCTCTGCAGCTATAATAAATCCAAGTCCACTATGGCTTCCTTTTTTGAATCCTGTTGCCACACTTTGGATGGGAGAGGGAAGGGCAAGCAATGCAGTCTTCCTGTTCTAGCAGGCATACTGTGGTGAATTCATCCCAAACAGCGGCAAATGGTTCAATGCAACACCACTCCCTCTCACAGAACAAGAGAGTAGTTCTCATGATCATCAGCGACATGGATTCTTACGGTCTAAATTCCACAACAAAGGGAGCAGGTATCTACACAAAAGGTCTGCAATAACCTCATTGTGGCTCTGGTTTCCGAGGCGCAGTTTTGGACCTCTCCAATTACAGTTTATGAAAGGGAATAGGAGAGATTTATACACATGCACTCAGGCGCAAATACAAATGTGTATCTTTTTGACTGCAAGGTTATTTGTTGGGGGTGGTAAGTGCACTTTTTTCCTTTTTTGCAGTGACATAACTGGGAAGAGAAAAGCAGTTTACTCTCCCTGGTTTATATTAGACCTATTCTCAGCAGACAAACCAAGGTATTCGGACTTACCATGGGGGCTGCATAAAATACATGTGCACACTTATCAGATACAGACGTTAGGTTGACGGGAGAACTGGGGTTATATCTCCCAAAGCAGCTTTCAGTTGGGCTTGTTCTAAGACTGCACAAATATAGACTTTGCTTTGCTCCCACCCCCCACCCCGGTTTATTTAAAAAGTTTTTGTCAGTGGTCCCCAAGTCTACAATAATAATAAATTTAGCACAACTATCCTGCAGTGTAGTATTTTTGTTGTTGAACACACAGTAACAGATGTCAAGGAGGCCCTTGTGTGACACCGTTTGATAGTCTGCTTTCCTAAGGAACAAAACATCTGCTATTAGGTATTTAATAGCGCAGAGCTGCATTTTTTCACCTTTTAGAGTGAATGACGTATGGAAGGGAAGTTGGCTTGACTGTACTGATATGTCAGCCTCCTTCCACTGTGCTATTAGAGACTGTCAAGGAAAAAGTCTGGAGGCTTGTAATGTCGCACATTGAGTAAGAGCTCTTCAGTGTTTTTCTGCGATCAATTCCCAACATGTGAGCAGCAAACCACTTTTCACCTGCGTATTAGGCAGTCTTTGCACTGTATGTTCTTGCCTGTGGAGGCAGATTGCTTCATGTTTTCTCCACCTCTGCTAGCACACCAAAGGGACTCTGAAACATGTGCTCTCCCTTAGCCAAAGTGCCATCAATATCATCTACATTTAACAAAAGATAAACTGATCCCAGGGGATTGTAACATGTTAAGGGTTCACCCACATGAAGATCACACCAAGCAGAAGTTTGTTTGCTTGTTTATTTAAATTTTATTAATTTTGCAAAAGGCAAATGTACAAAATATAAATAAGGAACAGATGAAAGAAATCACCTGAATTACAGAAAAGGTCAGTAATAAATAAAGAAAGTCAGTATTAAGTCTGATTATTCTGTCTTGCAAATTTCACATTGTGCAGCATAGGGTTCCCAAGCCACTGGTCACTCATCTGGTCACAAAGCTGCAGCTAAATCCAATTACCTGATTGGTGTTCCTATATGACAGCCCAGTGTGAGGATGACATTCCCTTGTCACCAACTTTCCTGGGGCTGCTTGCCAAAAAACAAAGTGGTATAGTATATGGCGTTGTAGCCAATGTTAGTCCTACTCAGAGTAAACCTGTTGAAATTAGTTAGCATGAGTAATTTAGGTTCATTTATTTCATTTGTTCAACTCTGAGCAGAACTGAGTTGGATACAACCCACAATGCTTATGTATGCCAACTAGTTTGAGCACATTCACATTTTACATTGTCAAGTGTACACCTAAACATTTATGGCAGGTGTGAATAACCCACGACCTGCAACACCCACCACCCCAACCACTGGCCATATTTTCTGAGCTTGGCAGAAGCTGGAGCACATCAGGACCTGGATGGCCACCCCAATTTAATGGATGATGAGGCCTGTAGATGATGGCAGAGAAAACTACACTTGTTTATGTTCTCACACAAAAAGCCAAGAATAACACATGCATCTCCCCACCTCAGAACCCCATACATTCTAGAAGACGAGACCAAACAATGGGTACACTGGGAGAGAGACATAATCGAAAACATTCCTACCACAGTATACCCTTTCCTCCAAAACAAACTAAGGAAAATTCCCACAACACTAAACAGGTTCACACAGACCATATTTCAAGCATGGGAAGAAGAAGTAGGCAAACTGTCCCCAACCCAATTCCCACTAATCCTGCTGGCTCACCACCCACTATTCCACCACACAGCACAAAATCGTCATATAAAAACCTGGCAAGCCCAAGGCCTATATCTCCTAGCAGACAAAAACAACAAACCCACATTGACACAAGAAATACAAAACAAGCTAGGGGACTCCCAAATACCCTGGCTGACACACCACCAACTGCATGCCTTCTTAGAACAATCCAGTAGTAAAATCAACAGCCTCTAGGTCCTTGACCACCTTCAAAAACCTTCTAACTTCTAACGACAATGGGACATGGCAAGGGGATGGTATCCACAATATACAAAACACTGCTCCAAAGCCCCACAAGCCCCCTTGATGCAATCAAAAAACAATGGGTGGATGGCATAGGCTATGAAATTAACCCCACCCAATGGACTAGCATGTGGACTAAACCTCCCTTTAAATCCGTATCAGCAAAAAGAAGAGAACTCACTCTGAAACTTGCTATACTTGAATAAGTAGATCAATAAAATAATTCTGTCACACAAAATTGCTTCGTTCCCCCTTCACCACACACAACAAGGCAGTGAGTGGCCCACCATGGTTCTATGCTGAAGTACTTTTGTACTTTCACTTGGGATGAAAACCACCCTGGTTTAGAGCACAAAACTGACCAATCCACTGAAGTGAGTGAAAAGCTGTTGGAGCAAAGTAACTCTGTGTGTGGATAAGAGCCCTGCAGCAGATCACTGGATTACATCATGTGCCGAACTCTAGGAATGTTTCTGAAAAAGCTGATATAAGGGAGCTCAGATATGCCAGGAGAATGCTGAAATGAAACTTATTTTAATAGATCATACTCTCTCCAGCTAACTGCCTTCTGTAATTTCTTTATTAATCAAATGACATCATTATCCATTGATCTAATTTAACTTGAAGTATGTGCATGTATGTATATCTCTGGCTAATATATATACCATATATATATATATATATATATATATATATATATATATATATATGCAGGTTTTGGTGTCCTCGGGTGTCTTCCCGTGTAAAAGTAAAAGACACCCGAGGACACCAAAACCTGCATTCCTGTACCCGTGAAAATCTACGAAAGCATATATATATATATATATATATATATATTCATAGCCATGGACATACAGAGATATACACCAGCAAGGGACAAAAATAAAGTTTTGATTTGAGTCATTCTCCCAGCACCTAACAAATTGCTTGACTCCCCACAAACACCTTTTTATTATACATTCCAGTGGCTTAAGAGTTAAAGAAAGAAAAAGGGCCTTTCAAGCTTGGATCACTATGAGACTCAGTCTAACCATCATACCTAGAATACTAGTAGAAAATTAATAAGGTGGTTTTGGAGCAGATACATGACCTGCAGTGCAGTACGGAGGGCAAGAGTTCAAATATAAATAAATATGTATGGCTGTGCTTCTCCTTATCAGATAGGAGTGCTGTCTCGTAAGCAGTTTAGATGTAACAAAGTGGCATCTACAGTACTTGCAAGACAGCAATCTTATTTGGAAAGATGTACCATAAACAACCATGCTGATTAAGGCTGGGATTTTTTTTCTTTTTAAGTCTAAATGGAAATAGAATTGAATCGCTTTTCTATGGGATTTCATTCTTTTTTAAAAACAAAACAAAACTCTGGCCCCCTTGCCTGTTGCTAACCAAAGGACAATATAGGTATTAGATACATCATTTTTAAAAAGATCTATCTTTAGATCTTGAGGGTAATAGGTAAAACTTAATGAGCTTTCATTGGCCATGTTAGTAATAATAAACTTGTTCTGTATAGTTTTCACCATGGCTTAGATTTCAGCTATTCTGTGCCCCTGTGCCAATTTAACATTGTACATATGCTTTACCTTTTTCATATGATCACATGTTCAAGTGCTTATCTAGAGCTTTTAGTAAGTGCTGATGATTACACATTCTCACTTAATCCATTCATTAATAATCCTCACCATCCTTCCAGTTACACATTCTCACCTAATCCGTTAATAAATAATCTATGTCGTCCTTCCAGTTGCAAAAGCTCAATATCACTTCAGTCTGCCCTGGCAATGAGTTCCTAAACAGACCAGCCCAGTTATCCATGCCCTGGTTAACTTCAAGGTTGGATTACTACAGCACTCTGTGTGTGCTACAGCCTTTGACTACAACTTTAAAACTGAAGTTAGTTAAGAACTATAACTGGTGCTGAGCAATGAAATAATCATGGGCTTTTCCCTCTTACCTTTTATAGCTGTATGGCTGCTGTCCTCTCCCCTACCCAGACTTTGTGGCATGCTGCCACATGACATCATCACAACTTTCAGGGTGTCCTGGTTTTTACTTTTTGAAATATGGCAACCCTAAATATACTGGGGGTGTGTGGAATACCTTTTTAACATTTGTGCAAGACCTGGAATTGATTCTCAATATCTTCATTTGTGTGGCATGTGGCTCAGCATCATCCTGCTTTCTTTCTGGAGGGGGTAAGGATGGATGTGATTTTGGAGATGTCTGTTTCACACCACTTCCCTCTGAAGGGAAGTTTCTGATCTATTCAGTTCAAAGGATGGAGTTATGGCAGTTCATTGGTCTCATCCAGCAGGTTCTTTCTATGTTCTTACGGAGGAACATGATAGTACACCAGGGATGTGAATACAACAACAGACCTTTTTCTCAGATTGGGCACAGCCTACCATTAGTGTGAGACAGAAAACCACACACACTCTGTAAGAACAGTGACCAAAGGTGCAGACAACCAGCTCCAAATTCACTCTTCTGAACATCAAATCAAACACCATCTGTACCACTATAAATAATAAGTGCAGAAAAACTCCCATATCTCTCCTGTGCTAAAACAACAGCCTAAGCTTTCAAGTTCAGTTCTAAGTGCTGGTGCTTACCTCTTTATCCCTACAACACCTAAGACCCAAACACTTGTTGACCATCTTCCCCAGCACCAGTCACCTGATAGCCAAGGTCTTCTTCACCTGAGGCATTCTTGCAGTCCTCCCACCTTCTGAGGTCCTGTAGGTGGCAACTGGATGGAGAGCCTGTGGAAGACTCTCCAGGGAAGTTTGCCTTGCACCTGCACTGCTATTTTATTTTATTTTTGTACCCAGTATAAACCTTTTTTATTCTCTTAGGCTTTTTAGATATTTTTAAACCCTAGGAAAGCCCTGAGGACCATATAGGGAAAACCTATTCTTCACTTTAAAAGACTTCACCCTGATGCCAAGAACAATATCCCCTAGACTTGAAGCATCTGTTGTTGAAATGAACCAAAGCACCCTTAACTCCAAATCCCCCCTCCTTTCTCAAAGAATCATTATTAGTTCAGCAACTTAACAATGTAAAGTTCTTTATATGCATCTAATTGCCTGTCACTGCTCCTTGCTCTAAACCCACAGCACGGCCACCAATACTACTTTCATGAAGTCTGGGAGAAAGGGCCCTGCCCGATATCTGGTAGCAACAGAGAGTGGGCTTTTCAAATCAGCATTTTCCTTTCAAAAGATCCCTTTGCCTGCAAATGCAATCAACATTTATTTTTATTATATGCAGTTGTTACATGACTCTTATTATTAGTTCAGGCCTGACGTCAGCAATAAACAATAATAGGATTGTGAACTATTGCTCTTCCTAATAAAATTATGTTTCTTCTCTATATTATAAATCTAATAGCCGTTACATTGGCACCCATAAAGATATATCACTGGTTTACCTTTTTAATATAAATAGGGCATTACATGTCTCAACAGTAAATATTCAGATTTATTTTTATACATTAAGCATGACTGTGATTAGATCATGAGTGACTGGTAAGTAAACATGAAAAGTAAAATTAATAGCCAATTTTCCAGTCTTCCCCCACCCCTCATTTACCTTATTCCGCTTACAGCGCAGACCCTTTTTTTTGGTCTGGAATAATTCTCCCACAATTCTGTAGGCATTTTAGCAGCAAGCCTGGAAGGCAAAGGCTTAAAAGTGGGAGGTCTGCCCAAATAACCAATGTTCATTTCCAGCTTGAGTCCAGTAAGATACATCCTTCTCTTATAAGCAGACAGATTATAAGCAGACAGGTCTCCTCGGATGAGGAGTAAAAGGAGAATGAATCTCCAGCAGATCTCCACAATGCCAGTGAGCCTAAGGAACCATTGGATCTGGATATCCCTGCCCTAGGACAGGAGGTGTCCCCAAATTTGGAATCCTGAGTACAGTTCTGGTCACTCATCTCTAAAGGAGATTCTTGAATTGGAAAAGATTCAGAAAAAGACAACGAAAAGGATCAAGGGGGTGAAGCAACTCCCCTATGAGGAAAGATTGCAGGGTCTGGGACATCTTGGTTTAGAGAAAAGGCAAGTAAGAGGTGACATGACAGAAGTTTATAAAATTACGCATAACATGGAGAAAGTGGATACAAAAAGTTCTCTCTCTCTCTCTCTCTTTCTCTCATAACATTGAACTCATGAACACCCAGTGAAGCTGAATGTTCGTAGATTGTTGAGGGTGGCAACATGAGGATGGGCATTTCCTGCCGTAGCGCCTCATTTGTGGGATAATCTCCCTAGGGAGGTTTGGCTGGCACCTTATACATCTATAGGTACCAGGCACCTCCCTTTACCAAACTCACAATGGTATCTTCCTAATGGTCTGTATGCATGAGAAACAAATGACACAAACACAGAAGGGTCTTCTTCCTATGGACATAAGAACAGAAGAAGGCCTATCTGGCCTGACACCCTGTTTCCCACCATGGTCGTTTCAGCGAGCCAGGAGTTGGATTCCTCTTCATCAGGTCAGACTCTGAAGCTGAAGGGCATGCACAGTCATCCCCCAAAGGGGCTGCTACTAGATGAACCTGTGGGGTCAGTGCCCCCCCCCACTCCAGTCCAAGGATGTGATACTGTCATTCTCTTACTCCAAGAACTCATAGAGGAGTTGCTTCAGTCCCCTCATCATTTTGGTCGCCTTTTTCTGCATCTTTTCCAGCTGCACAACATCCATTTTGAGATGAGATGAAGAGAAACATGTACAATATTCCAATGTGGTTGCATCATAGATTTGTGTAGAGGAATTATTATATGGGCAGTATTATTTCCAGTCGCTTTCCAAATGATATCTAGCATTGAATTCACCTTTTTGACAGCATCTGCACATTGTGTCTGTGTTATCACTGATTCCTTTGCTGGTCACCTACTACCAGTTTAGATCCCCATTAGTGTGCAATGCCCTCTATGCATCAGGTATGAATGGCAAACTCACACAAAAGGAATATTATTGGTGACTGCTCACAAGCTTTGGGCCACTGGAGGGCTACAAAGGCTGAGCATGAATGTCTCTTTGTGGAGGGGATGTAAAAAGGTTTATTTGGCTGGTGATAGTTTTATTTCAGCAGTCACTGCAGTATTTTAATCTGTATACATCTTCTATATCTTACATGTGCTCAAAATGCAAAACACAGCGGCTCTCTGAGTTTGTGGTACAAATAGAATACAAAGAAAACTGCTTGCAAGAACTTGATTCTTCTACAGATTTATTAACATGACATAATTAACATGAGTTAATTAACATGAGATAAGCTTTGCAAACTTATTAGCACTTACAAACAGAGCAGAACTGATGAATACTTCAGTCTAGTTTTTAGCTTTAAAATATGCATTGTCTTAATTATTTTGCTTTTAACATACCTTTAGGAAAGTGACCTAAGTGAACTCAAATATTAGAGTGTCTTATTTCATTTCACTGGTTGACTTTCAGAACACATTCCCACTATTGGTAAAAGCCTTTTAGATAAAGGGGAAAATAGCCCCCTGGCCAATTCATTGCATTACATTTTCATACACCCAAGTCTTCAAGTTGTGAAAAAGGTATTCAGCTGTGTGTTTTGTAATAGCTGGAAACTGCTCTGCTGGTGCACTTTTTCATTGCAGCGTACATGAGTCAGATGAACTGAGATATGAAGACAATTTTTGATGCTGAGCTGAAGTGATTCCACTTCTTTTCTGAAGCTTTGCAACAACCGGCTTGCTTCCCTCACCATGACTTCCTGGAGTTGGGCTCCTAACAGACAAATAGTAATGGAACAAGCAGCAAATTCAGGGCCAAACCATGCATTACTTCTATTGTGTCCCACGTTCTCAAACAGGTATCCCAACGCACAGCAGGAAACACACAAGTTTCCACAGGAAAAAACAAATGTCCAGGGGCACATTGGTCATGTGAGTATACACAGGGATCAGTGCAGATTGAAATTCCTGCTCTTTTTCACTGCAAACCAACTAAAATTAATCAGAAAGCTCTGCAGATTAATCAGGACTTAATTTGCTTTCCGAAAGCACCAAGGCATGCAGAATGGCAAAGTACCTTCTGGAAAGAATTCTCAAGGTCCCCTGCCATCACATTCATTGCTATCCTTACTAGCAGCTTCAATAAATACCGGTAAATAAATAAATCTACATATGACCTAAAGAAGAACCTCATTTCAGTTTGAGAGCCAGTGTAAACAACACATTTGCTCCACATCTCTTCTCTTTCAGTGCAGGCTGTATGGGGGAGACACAATCTGAATCAAACCCTAGCATGGAGGTGGGGGGCTTTAAACCTTTGCCCCCTGCTGGTGGTACCTATTCAGATTCAGGGCTCATGTCAGCAATCTGCATGTGGGGGCAGGGGGAGCTTCTACTGAGGCGATTGGGACTATTTATTTTCCTATACAAATTCTCAGTACAAAGCCCCCAGTCTGAACTGGGATCATAGTGGAGGCAAAGGGCAAAAGCCCCCTACCCACATGCTTATGTACTGATCCTGATTATTTTCTCTCTCTCTCTCTTCTCCCCCCACCCCGCCTTTCTGGCAACCTGAGTTTGAAAAAGGGTACACTTAAGGGCACAGCTACTGAGTGCATCTATAGCCTAGTTCAGGCCTCAGCAAACCAAATGCCTATGATAGGCAGCATTTTTTAATGAATGCATTGGAATGAAAAGGCTCGTTCCATTTCATTTTTTTATTTCCGACACCAATTACTCTCTGTAGTCTGACAGAAGTCATTTAATATCCTCCAACATTTTACATTAGAATCCAGAACATGGCTGCATTCCCGGAGAGTCCTGTGACCCACGTGAAATCGTGAAACCTCAAAATGTGCATTTGGGGGCAAAATGTGTGGGATCGTGACCCTCACACGATATCATGTGTTCGTGATCCCACGTGTTTTGACCCCAAATGCATGTTCTGAGCCTCCATGATTGTACATTTTTGGGTGCTGAGAGAACAGCTCCCAAAATCGGGATGCTCCGATTTTATCAGGGCAGTTGATGGATACGTCATTTCATCTTCACGCCCAAGTTTCAGATTTCATTATGAACCCTCACAAGTGGCCAAACTGGGAGAATGATTTGATCAACCTACCCCTTGGGAAACAACCAGGACCTTGCCATGTATGGCATATGGGTGTGGGTGTGTAGTAAAACGTGTGGCAGGATGGGAGGTAAAATGATAGCCTTATATACTGGAAGGAGCGAAAACACGTGTTTCACGTAGAGAGAAATGCTTAATCCCCTGCCTCTTAATAAGGCACCCAGGATGGCACAGCCCCTCTTCTTTGCCAACTCTGCAGTTTCTCCCTAGAGAGAGACCTCTTCAGAATGCTCCCTTTCAGGACAGATGAGAAAAGGCAGACACAACTGATCTCAAGCCCCCTCCCCATCTCTGAAGAGAGAGGCCTTGCGCTGTGTGCAAGAGACACCCCTCTCCCCCTCAGCTGCTCTCCTTGTAGAACAGAAAACTCTCATAGCCCCCGAGGGGAAGGCCAGAGCTGCCCCTTGGCTCCTAAATGGCTGCTTTCATCAGAAACCTTTTGGAATAAATGTGTCCGGGAGCACCCTGGGGCAATATTAGACATGAACGCTGCTATGATCTATTTAAGCATGTGTGAGATCTGTATAAATAAGCCCCTCAAACCCCCCTCCCCTTTCTTCTCTCTTTCTGTCTATGAACCCTGACTAATGTCTTGAATGAAATCTTTAAATGTTTGATTTCAAAGTAGAGGGTGAAGATTTTTTTCTTCTTCTTCCCTATCTGTAAAAGGGCGGGGGGGAGGAAGAGGTCATGTGGAGAATGTTGATTTTAAAAGGGGGGGGGGAGGCAAACCCATTGCGCCTACTTTCATGGAGTGGGGGGGGGGGGGAATCCACAGAATGAGTCTTCAGCCTTGGCACCTGCTCCAGAACCTTCTTGATGAAGCAAAGGTTGTCTTCATTAAGAGCATTAATATTCATGCAGCATGGTAATTTTGACACAGAAAAGGTCTCTGTAACCTTTTCTTGTGTGAGAATTTTTTACTTCTCAAGGAAATTACAGTCCAGCAATGACTTAATTAATGCTGGGTTTCTTCAGCGGGTTTTGAAAAGCTGTCAGTTTAGGCTTGCCGTAGCTGTCAACCGAGGTGAAGTCTCCGGCTAGATAGATTGAAGGGAGGGAGGGAAAATATCCAAGTTCTAACATGGATCCATGTTGGGGCGGGGGGAGAGAAGGGGGGAAGTCACCTACCTCTCCGGCGTTAGCTTTAATTAGCAACCTGCTTGCCTTAATGCGAGGTCATTTAATATTGGTCTGTAGTACATAGTCTGAATTAAATAACCAATTTTTCAGCCACTTTATCATTTCTATTGTTTTCATTCAAGCATCTGTTTCTCCTAATTTGTTTCAGTGGATAACACCCCTTCTATCTTGCTGGGAGAAGCCGTCTGATTTAAATGAGAGATTCACTTAAGGGGGAAAAATAGCAACGAGGGTGGAGCAATATTTTGTCTTAAAACTGTCCATCAAAAGGTAGCACAGGACCAAAGAAGAGTGTCGGCAAATGATGTTTATAAATCAAAGCTCACTCTCTTTCCCTCTACACATTTTGACTTTGATCAGAATACAGTATGCTAGTCATTGATTAAGCTACCAAGATGTCTGTGTAGATTATTTAAACGGCAGAAAATTACTAAGAATATATATTTTTTTTAAGCGCTGTTTTGGGAGATTTGATGGAAACTACTCTAGTGCTACCCTGCCGCTTTCCACTTTTGTCTCCACTCTCCAGACAAGTGGAACGGGTGTCTGCAGTTAACCAGAGCTTTGGAATACATTAGACGCTGCACCACTTCTGACTTATCCCTGCCGCACAAGGTCCGTTTTGCTGCACGGTTGTGGAGCAAAGTGAAACTACAGCCTGCCATTTCAAATACCTTCCAGGCTTTGCTCGGAAGTTGAATGCCTTGGTGCGGCTAGGCATAGCTAAAGTAGGTGCCCGGCAAAGGCAGTTCTGCTAATAATCTCACCACAGGAACCACCCTCAATTTTTTTAAAAAATATGACATGACATAAACCAGCTCGTTACAATAGTAAGAGTAAAAATAAAGCAAGGTTTAGAGGAATTCATGATGTTAAGAGCCAATGTGGTCCACAAAGCAGTGTAGGGGCTGGTTTGAGTAACTGAGTTCTTCCTAGTCTTGGACTTGCAGGGTAGCTTTGAACAAATCATATCATTGAGCAAATACTTTGCTTTCAGCCTATCAAATTGCTTTGTGCCACTGGCATCCTGATTGGTAACCAAGCCCATCCACCACCATCACCACACCTGTATTGAATGGCAGAGGAAGGTAATATTAGGATTATTGTGGGCCTCACAGACTTCACATTGCGATATTGGACCCAAAGAACAGGCATTCAAGCAGAAACATACCCGCACACATTTTTATATAGTTTCTTGTCTGTGTAATAATAATAATAATAATAATAATAATAATAATAATAATAAAAAATAAGTTACCCAACACAACTGTAGGCAACTTAACAATTAAAACTACACATACAGTGCTACAAGTACTAATGTTTAATATACTTTAATTAAACACTGTGAAAGAAACACCTAAAGCAAGACCCCACTTGGAGCAAAAGTCTAAAAAAACACAAAATCCCCATCCAAAAATAACAATCCCAATGGGCAATATTAAACTACTGGTTGGCATTGGGGACACTTAAAAACCCGAAGAACAAACAGTGCTTCTCCTATGGGAGAACAGTGAATGGTCTCCCAGGATTTTATGTTTAATGATTACAAGACAGAGACTGTAAAGCAGTTGGCTCAAAGGAAATACTGTTATATACACAATCTGCAATAGCACAGCACAGATCCATGATGTGGCCTTATTGTATTTTAGTAATTAGATGCTACTTTGGGGGGCACGCTGATAAGGTTCATGTAGTTATACAGATTTTAAACACAAATAATGGTCACTTCCCTGAATGTATACAAGCTGAAGCTGTTATCCTGTCTACCATGGGCTAAGTACATGATGGGAAATCTGTGATATGATTTTCTATTGTTTTGTTTTGTTTTGTTTTAAAAAGAATGGTTGCCTTACACTGGGGGTTCCGTTGAAGTGATAGGGGAGTGGGTTTAAATATGTCCTTGTGTCATCCCCTTCTGAAAATATTTGCCCAATTTGTAAACTGCTTTGAGGTTTTTCTTTTACAATCAAGCGGTGTATACATTTTATGAAATAAATAAATATAAACAGCACAAAGCATATAGGTACTAGTGTGTTTTTCTGCAAAGGTCAAATAGTAGTTGTGAGTCTGTTTTGCAGAGGAAGTGGGGAAGGGTATTATATCTCTTCCCCAGTGCCACAGTCCTGATATTCTGTTCCTCCTGCTAATGCAGCTCACAAAAACAGCGGGACACCTGATTATGGATCTTCCGCAGCTACATGCATTTCTGTCCTTAGACCCATCTGAAATCAGCAAAACTGAACAGCCTTGGTATAAAATGCAATGACACTTTGAAAGCTCAGAGAAAAACTGAATGTATATCAGAGCATTGTATGAATTGCTAGTACACATCTGGTAAAATGTCTGTGGGCTTGTATACATACACATAAATGCACACAGACACAGACACACAGGAATTCTGAAAATTTGATATTTTATTCAAATTATAAAGCACATTTTCTTTCTTAGATTAATAAAGTACAGATCTCACTGGAGTTGACTATTACTTTATAACCTCCCAATGGACCACTGTAACGTGGGTGCACTCTTAGAACCCCCTGGAAACTTCACGAGGTGCAGAATGTGGATGTTTTGTTATTGTTGAGTGTCAGCTATAGCTGACCCATTAAACTCATCCTCTGCAGGCTGCACTGACTCCCATTTTCCACAAGCACAATAAGATGGCTAACCAGCTCTAAGCCAAGGCAAATGGGTGCTAATTCACACAGAGCTCTGTTGATTGATTCCAGCTGAACCCAGAAGCAGAAGACTTAATTTCACCCTTTCTAACTGCTTCTATATTCAACAAGCTGGTAGCAAGGCAAATGGTACACTGGCTCTGGTTTTCAAATTTCAATATGCAGTAAAGACATATTGATGGTTTATGCTGATTTCTAGAAGGTGGGCCTTTGCCGCTTTAAATTTCAGTTTAGGAAGTGTTTCCACAGTTGATCAGAAATGCATATTAAAAATAAGTTTAAACACAGAGAGATTTTGTAAATGCAAACCGCATGAAAAATTGCAGCACTACAACTGAACAGAATTGTTTTGCAGGAGGAGGGCCATAGTTTCAGT
This sequence comes from Podarcis muralis, assembly GCF_964188315.1. Classification (NCBI taxonomy): domain Eukaryota; kingdom Metazoa; phylum Chordata; class Lepidosauria; order Squamata; family Lacertidae; genus Podarcis; species Podarcis muralis. Next base: position 54,778,021 of record NC_135662.1, on the reverse strand, counting down.
AACAGAGCATCTGTTTTGCATGCAAAACATCTCAGGTTCAAGTCCTGACATTTCCTGGTAGGACCAGAAATGCCACCCATCTGAAATCCTGGTGAACCACTGCCAATCAGTGTGGACAGTATAGAGCTAAAAGGACAAATGCTCCGACTTGGTGTAAGGCAGCTTTCTATGTTCCTATCTGAAAAGGATATTGTATACCTTCCCTTTTGCACCCTAGCTGAGTGCAAATTCTCAAGACTTATGCCAAATTCAATCTCCACACTATCATGCTTTTTTGAACATGCATATAGATCCATGAACCAAAATGATAATTCCCTGGAAATATATAATCAGTGCAGACACAGATTATTTATACTGCCGTGAAGGATTTCCATAGTGCTCCTTATCAGTCCTTCCACTATCTTGGAAGGAAGTCACATTAATTTTAGTTAAGGCTGACTTGCAAGCAACCATGTACCTATGCAAATTCTTCTGAATTCCATGGGGTTTACTCCCAAGGGTTCTTAGTTTGTCCTCACCTTACGAATGAAAGGAAGTAAAATGGAGATGCTCAAAGGCCTTTTTTTTATTATTTTAACACCACATGCTGTGGAATTTGTTTTCCCCCTCATAATCCTGCACATACACATTGCAATCTGCTTGCTTTAAAGAATATCTCATAGCGCCACAGACAAACAGTGAGAGCTGTATTTTTAATGTCATTACATAACAAAATAAATATTTTATCTTTCCTGTGCATAATAGAGTAATTAGACAGCACAGCGTATTGGATTAGCACACATCAGTGATGCATATTAATCACAGAATGGAGACAGAGCACTACGAGATGCAACAGAAGCTCGGTGAGTACCCATTTATACACAAACGGAAAAATAATAGTCTTTCTATTTCAGATGGCATGACATTTTATATGTAAATGTTAATTTCGTTCGCCACTTGGGAGGAGCCACTTAGCTTACCATAGACCACATGATCTGCATGTACACGCCCCACATTTACTGACCAGCATCTGTAGTTAAGAGGATCTGAGTAGTAGCCTGGCTAGCAAAGACCTCTGTCTGCTTCCAGATGACAGTGTGAGCTATCTTGGAAAAGTACTCAGAAATTACAACTGGTTCACAATGCAGCTGCCAGATTATTTGATCAGATAGGTAACAGGAACGTCCATTTGCAAACAATTGCGCTAGCTCACTATATGGTTTCTAGGCTCAATTCAAAGTGGTGGCATAATGACATTAAACTTGAAAACACTGAACCATCTAGGATATCTGCAGATCCACCTATCTATTGTTAACACTCCCCATCAAAGGCTCTGCCTTGGATACCAGTGTTTCTCAAACTTGGATCCCTAGCTGTTGTTGGACTACAACTCCCATCATCCCTGACCACTGGTCCTGCTAGCTAGGGATGATGGGAGTTGTAGTCCAACAACAGCTGGGGACCCAAGTTTGAGAAGCACAGCAAACACCTGAGACACAGCGGTTGGGGGTGTCTATCTTTGGCCCCAAGGCTTTGGAAGTCTACTCTGCCCCCTCTTTGTTGGCTTCTCAGTGCCATATTATGCTAGTTTTATTTCACTGAGGAGCATCTCTGAAGTTCAGCAAGCTCCTGGCTTTCCTGTGCTGCTGCAAAGTATTGTGTGAAAATGGTTTTATTGCCAGTGTATCTTTCCTTTTCATCAAGCAGTTTGTACATTTTATGCATTGTTTTTACTGTTGAGGGATCTATGCCGAAAACACACAATTTAAATGCTTTCATTACATAATCAGAGTAGATGGACTGCTGATTTTATTGAGTAAAGGCAGCTTGTTGTGTGCCTTACGGATGCCATGACAAACATCATTGACTTTTTACGTTATACAGAACAAGTGGGACCAGCCACAAACGTTTCTGTGCTTTCTCTACACTGTAAGAAGGGAGCGCCCTTTCCAGCACTCCATTCAGCCTAGATCAGGAACCTTGAACTTCTGTTCAGTCCCTTTGACAGTAGCAGGGAGCTTCAGGCTTGGGAATGAAATAAAGGAATACATTTAGTTAGCTGTGCCTAAGGAGGGTTTGCAGGCAACATAGACCACCCTAATTCCTCCCTCCACATTTATTATAACCTGTCTTCCACTGCCCTTCATTTTCCATCCCCCCACCAGATGACACACACATATTCCATATCTTAAACTGTTCTTAGCCATAGACTTGAGGGGTAGACACTTGCCCTCTTCAAGAGAGTTTACAAAAAACACGTCAGGACTCCAGTTGGGAAGAATGATGAGGGAGTGTTCATGACTGGTTTCTTGGTTGTAAGGTGGCTTCTAAGTACATCCAGCTAAATAACTCTAGGAGCCCTCTTCAGACTTTTCCACTCAACATGTGAAGGTTGGAGATGGAGGGGATATGCACAGCATGGGTGTCTCTCACATGCTCATTTTCAGCACCTGAAGATGGCTCCAGCCTTAACTGCTGATTCCTTTATACCTGCTTCTCTACCTCCTCCAAGGACAAGATGGTGGCCTCATGTGCCTTCAGACCCTACTCTGAGAACCAAGTTCTGAATAAATAGAAATTGACAGGAATGGTGGGTAGTTCTGCTCTTCTACCTTCTCTCTCTTTTTCAAGTTACATAGAAATGAATTAATTTACAGACAAAAATAATAATAAATAATAATAATAATAAAATAATAAAAAATCATTCCAGTAGCACCTTAAAAAGGTAAAGGGACCCCTGACCATTAGGTCCAGTCATGACCAACTCTGGGGTTGTGGCGCTCATCTCGCTTTATTGGCCGAGGGAGCCAGCGTACAGCTTCCAGGTCATGTGGCCAGCATGACTAAGCTGCTTCTGGCAAACCAGAGCAGCACATGCAAACGCCATTTAGCTTCCCGCCGGAGCGGTACCTATTTATCTACTTGCACTTTGATGTGCTTTCAAACTGCTAGGTTGGCAGGAGCTAGGACCGAGCAACGGGAGCTCATCCCTTCGCGGGGATTCAAACCACCGACCTTCTGATCAGCAAGTCCTAGGCTCTGTAGTTTAACCCCCAGCGCCACCCACGTCCCTGAAGAAGTATCTGAAGAAATGTGTATGCACATGAAAGCTCATACCAATAACTAACTCAGTTGGTCTCTAAGGTGCTACTGGAAAGAATATTTATATTATTTATATTTATATTTATATTTATTTTGTTTTGACTATGGCAGACCAACACGGCTATCTACCTGTAATTTACAGACAGTATGACTTAAAAAACAAAACACAAAAACTTGTGAAACTATAAGAGAATGTGATTTCTATAGAGTGCGGGGAATGAATAGGAAGGTTATCTGGATTAAGTTGAGTACAGTGGTACCTCGGGTTACATACGCTTCAGGTTACACACTCCGCTAACCTAGAAATAGTGCTTCAGGTTAAGAACTTTGCTTCAGGATAAGAACAGAAAACGGGCTCTGGTGGCGCGGCGGCAGCAGGAGGCCCCATTAGCTAAAGTTTTGCTTCAGGTTAAGAACAGTTTCAGGTTAAGTATGGACCTCCGGAACGAATTAAGTACTTAACCCGAGGTACCACTGTATTGGGGCATTCAGGATTTTGGAGAGTTGGATGGATGGATAAACAAACAAACAAACAAATGGAACCCAGGTAAATGACAAAGACAGAAAACATCTGAAAAATATTTCAGCATTCCAAAATGCCTCCGTCCTTTCAGCGTTCACAAGGCTATAGTGTAATGCCTTATTTATAGCATGTTTTCCAATGACTGATTTTCTCCTCACTATTTTAACACTCAGCTGTTGTTCCTCATTTCTCTCTTCATTTCTTTGCCTCTGTGATCTCTGATTCTGCCCACCCCCTACTCCAATTGCTGGTTTAGATGCTCAAATGAGACATCCAACCTTTTAAAGAAATCATTCATTTTGTTTAAAAGGTTGAATATGTCATGATAAGTTTGATGGGGCTGATATTAAAAACTAAATGTTCGTTTTGATTTTGTTGGGGGCCCTAGTATCTTTTTTTATATTAAAAAAACCCACTTAGGCCAGGTCTGTATAGAGAGGACAGGTGTAGAATGACAATGGATTCAGTTGGACAGTACATGTAGCCTATATGAAATCAGGGCCTGGATCATTTCTGCATATATTATATGAGTGCTTTGAATGGGTTCAGGTCCCAGATAGTACTTTTGCCTGAAAAGTTACACAATATTCAGGAATATCAACATTACAGATGGCCACCTATTCCATATTCTCTTTCCTGTACACTTTCCTGGCTGTTTTTAAGAGTCTATTGAAATAAAGATATCATATGGTACCACTCTTCCTGGTCAAAACAAAAAAATATTCCTTCCAGTAGCACCTTAAAGACCAACTAAGTTAGTTCTTGGTATGAGCTTTCGTGTGCATGCACACTTCTTCAGATACCTGAAGAAGTTCTTCAGAAGGAGAAGAAGAACTTCTTCAGAAGGAGAAAGAAGAACTTCTTCAGAAGGTATCTGAAGAAGTGTGCATGCACACGAAAGCTCATACCAAGAACTAACTTAGTTGGTCTTTAAGGTGCTACTGGAAGGAATATTTTTTTGTTTTGACTATGGCAGACCAACACGGCTACCTATCTGTAACTCTTCCTGGTGTCAGCCCACAAAGACTTCTCCCTGACAGCTAACATTCAGCCTCCCAGCTATGCTCTTGAAGTTCATTCTAGCAGGTACCACAGTTGGGTCAGCTCTTTTGATTTGCTCTTCACCTCAGCACACCTCCATCTCCCATTCTTTCTGTCTCCAGCACACAGAACTCTTGTTTTGAAACAACAGATTTAAATTTCTGCAGAGGCACACTGGCCTCCCTTTGCTGGTATCATATACATGCTTTAGGTGATCCATCCAAAGAGAGAGGTTCAGGAGGGTGGGTCTTTGCGGTCTGTTAAAGACACCCATGCTACTGAGGGACAACAAGAAGTAGACATTTTAGGAACAATCAGACAGATTTCTCATCCCCATGGCATCGTAAATAAGCTGCTGGCTCCACCTGCGGCTGCTGCAATGACAACATAGTCTACACTTCAGTACACTTTAAAGCTGATCAATTAATTCTAAAGCACTTTTAATGAGATCACAGAATCTGTGGGATCATGCTTTAATGACACTAAAAGCTCTGTAAGAGGAGCAAAGAGCTTTCAAGGCATCACTCAAATATATACTATTCCAGAGGGGAAGTAAGGGGGGGAGGGAGAGAGAAAAATAAGGTAAATAATGAGGTTGAGATTATGTACTATGTAACTATATGCTACAATGTGGTGGTGGGAGATTATGGTACCCTGTTCACCATCCCCAACGTATTAATTTCCTAAATCCTTTACAAATTGGAATCTGGTCCTGAGATCATGGAAAAGCCATAGGTGCCCACTGGGACCTGTAAGGCGGAAGGAAGAGATGCCAACAGTAGGTTGAGCCAGAGGCAATGATAGAAAGACATCTAATTCTGGTTTTGTCCCATCCTCCTTTCTGCTAAATTGCGAGGACAACACTGAGACTAAGGAGGAGGAATTTGACAGGCAGTGCCACTCTCTGGACTGATTGTAAGTAGATAGGCAGGCATTGGGGGCTGGCTGACATTGGTGGGGCAGTGCCCCATTTGTCCTGATGGACCAGCCTCAAATGGATCTAGCTTCATGAAGAACTGAGGGTCTCTTATTTCAGACATAGAGGAGTTTCCTTCCTTTTAAACGAAAAAAACAACAACCCAATGCCAAGTTAGGCTTAATCTGGAAATAAAAATACCACAGTTCCATAGACAATAACTAAGTATGGGGTGTGTGGAAATTCTGTTGGCATGAAGGATGAGGTTTTAATAAAATCCTCTCTTTAAAAATGGCCTTTTTTATTTGGCTTCCTTGAAAATTTAATTATACCAGTCATTGCTTTCACCTTGAGGGACACCAGTTGAAATGACCATCTGATGACAGCTTGGCGGCCTCTATGATAAGGAAATGAACCAGAAGCTTCTCCTTTGATCCTAGAGGGAAAGTGTCCACATCGCTAAACAACCCTCATAATTAACACCTTTCTCTGACACCTCATCAGAAACCAACAATCACTGAACCACTCAGAGGACATTGCTTGGAATGGTTAATCAGCCAAGCCTAATCAGAGAAGATGAGTTCCAGAATCTTTATTTCTCCCCCCCCCCTTTTTCATATATTTTTTTTAAACCCATATAACCCATATTTTTGCAACACACCTTCCTTGCTTTTGCATCCACTTACTGTTATAAATGCCGGCTTCTGCTCCTATTTCCCATTGTTGCTCAACTGGCTTTGACCACACTGCAGAAGTGAAAACAGTGAAGAAGACAAAGAAGCAGAGCAGTCAAAGGACAACAGAAAGACAGGAAGTGAAAAGGTGGCATTTTAAAATTAACTGCACGTCCCTTACAATAGCACTTTAGCCATAAGCCACTGTCCTGACTTTAAAGGTGCACATGCTTAGATGAATAGAATTGCAGCAGCAACCTCTGATTAAGCAATGAAGCACAGGGAAGTGTAACGGCAGAGCAAGTAATCAGAGTGAAGAAAGAGAGAGCTGTGGAAACTTCTGGGCAGACATGTTGAATGCATTTAATGTATTCTCTAGCAGGCTTTGCCCAAAAAGCTACTACAGTGGTACCTCGGGTTACATACGCTTCAGGTTACATACGCTTCAGGTTACAGACTCCGCTAACCCAGAAATATTACCTCAAGGTTAAGAACTTTGCTTCAGGATAAGAGCAGAAATTGTGCTCCGGCGGTGCGGCGGCAGCAGCAGGAGGCCCCATTAGCTAAAGTGGTGCTTCAGGTTAAGAACAGTTTCAGGTTAAGTACAGACCTCCAGAACGAATTAAGTACTTAAGCTGAGGTACCACTGTACAGTAAATACACTTCCCCTACTTGACACAGAGGACACTAAGCTGTTGGGCCCCAGTGAGAACACCAGGAATTTTGATAAAGTGCCATAGGTGCTAGTCGCAAACTGGCAGCTGTAGGATGTAATACAAAATGGGGGGGGGACTCATAATACAAAATGGCTGTTGTGAGGGTGTGATGCAACACAAAATAGCTGCCACATCTAAAAGAGCAGCAAATAAAGATCCAGGCATGCAGCATGGTGTGGGTATGCCATTGGAGGGGTGTTGAGGGGATATTTCCCGAGAACTTCCACAGGTGTCATAGCAGGTGCGCTGGTGCCCATGGGCACTGGGTTGGCGACCCCCTTTGTAAAACAATAGCCCATGTGCTGGGCTCCCTCACCTCCCTTTTGCATACATCACAATCACACACCTTTGCCTGCAGTGAGCACTGACTTCCCCCATACTGCTCAAATGGCCCATTTGTAATCAGGCTAACCCTCCTTCCTCTTAACCCACTTATGCCAGAGGTGAAATCTACTGCCTCAAACCTTAAACAAACAATCCTAGGGCACCCTGGAGCAGGAGCATCCCACCCTGCAACGTTTGCTGCGGGTTCCAGGAACTGAAAATATTTGGGGGGCGGGGGGGGGAGTGGATACCTTTTCTGAGCTCTGAGGTAATTGGCTCTCTTAATCTGCACAAAGGAACCACTAGGGGGAGCAAACTAGGATTGTAGTGCTGAGAGAGGAAGGGACTCAGCAGCTTGGCCCCAAACAGCTGAGACACTGATTCCTTCCCTACCATCACTCTCAGGTGTTAAGCTCAGCTGAGGGGAATCCACTACCCTTAGAAGTCTGAGGTGGCAACGGCCTGGGAGCTGTAACCTGCCCTGAGAGTTTTTGGTGAAGGGTGAGTACAAAATTAAGATTACAGTGTTGGTGTTGTTGCTGCTGTTGTTGCCATTTCTTAGCTGTTTTCCTTCTGCATCATTTTCTGGATGTAAATCTCACAGTCGCAAACAAATGAAACTGCTATTTACCCCAGTAGGGGAAATGTTACAGGCCTTGCTTGGAAGATGCCCAGGGCAGGTTTTTTTTTAAAAAACAAAAACTCTAGGAAATGTGGGACATTTGTGGTGCTCACTGCATTGTTAGGCTTTTGGGTTTTCATTCTCTTCCAACCAAATTTCTTTCACATGAATTGCTTTTATAGGCACAGTGCTAATGAATCCTAGTGCAACTTCCAGAGAAATATTTTGAGGGTTGCTGTGGCTGCAATCCTAAATATGCTTGCTAAGGGGCAGGGCCCGATTAAACCTAGTGGGGCTGCCCTCCAAGTAGAAACAGATAGGACTGCAGTATAAGATATATATATATATATTGTTGTTGTTTAGTCGTTTAGTCGTGTCCGACTCTTCGTGACCCCATGGACCAGAGCACGCCAGGCACTCCTGTCTTCCACCACCTCCCGCAGTTTGGTCAGGCTCATGTTCATGTTCATAGATATATATATCTCTGCTCAGAAATTCTTCTCTACACGTATGAATTGTCATTGTGCACAAACCTATCTCTGTCTTGCTCTTTCATATGCTGTTCCTCCCCCCTTCCCAAACTAAAGAGTTCAGCCTGAGATACAATATTGGAGAATTGATGACACCTGGCAACTTGCTAGCTGGGCCAGGTTTGCCAAGTCTGACAAGCTGGAGTTTGTTAGCATTTAACCTTGCTTAACCTTTGACCTTTAGTTACTTTCCGCTGCCCCCAAAATGACTAATAAAAGACCCAGGGCCGCATCTCTAATCTTAGGGGCATTACAAGCTCTTTGGTTTCCCATTTACACATATGGCAGAGCTTCAAAGTGTCAGATGCAATACTCCATTGACATCTCAAGAAAGATTTAATGAAATTCATTTTTTGGCTCTTTGAATATGCTACATTTCAAGACAGGTCTTTAGTATTTATGCTATTATTTGGTTAAAAAGCACCAGTAGTAATTTTCTACCTTGTGCCATTAAGCATGTGGTTTTCTTTAGTCTAAAGATCTCACTTGGCCTCCCTGTTCATATATCTACCATGGTGTATTTAGAAACCATGCACATATATCAAAATATACTTTTTGTCCTGTTATGGCTGGATTTAAAATGTATTGAGTATAACACTTTCTTTTCTTTTCCTTTCCCTTTTTTCTGTTGAAAAGACACATTTTAAAACAGTTAATGTAGTGTTTGACCTTCCATTAAAAAAAATAAAAGATACCATTAAACCAGGTCCAGAAACACTAGCAAGTGAGTAAATGTTTAAACCACAAATCTCCCTGAACTCCTGTGGGAAGGAGGGTTCTACCAGTGCCAAAATGGCAAGATCATATATCAGAAATGAGTAATAATGTGCAAAAATACGTTGCAGTAAAAAACACAAACTAAAAAGGAAAAAAGAGGGGAAAGATTTGGGAGAGGGAAATCATAACAGGGATTTCTGAGAGTATAAAGATGAACCAGTGGGCCAGGGCAGGATTTATTTAAGAATAATAATAGTAATAATAATAATAATTCCAACAATAATGCATGCACATAGCCCTGCACATCGAGAACGTGCCAGTACCACCTTTTCATTATTTCCTTATGTTGGTTTGAGGAATAGATCTATATGGGGAGTGATGCTGGGAAAGAAATGCTGAAATTAGCTATGCAAATGAGCCTTTGCTGAAAGTGCACGTATAAAGCCAGACTGTATATTCCACGCAGCAGACAGTTAAAAATTTGAACATAAGGTAGCATTTCCTTGATCATATCCCATAAAAAGAGCAATTTGCTAAACCCTTGTAGCACAGTATGGAAGGTGGTGTATTTTACTGATAATGTAAGAGATGACAGATAGTTCTATACTAGGAGGTTTCAATGGCGTCGAGTTGTGTAGCGTAATAAATTGTCAGGAGCACAGACAGAGGAGAGTGCAGGCGCTGCTCCACCTCCAGTAGCCAAATAATTCAGCCCCGGCTCAGTAATTATGCTGTGTGAAAATATGGGATTAATTAGACCGGTACACTAACACACTGTAGTCTCATTAAAGGCTGAACAGCATTTTCATAGATGCTGCCACTTGAGCAGGGCTGCCGCTAATGTGAAAAGACAAAGTCGCCTCTTTTCACACTCCTTGCTTATTACCTTACTTAAGGCCACTTAAGCAAACTTCCGAAGGCAGCCTTGCAGAAAACCCTATGTCAGGGTTATTTCATTATTTTATGTCTGTAGAATGCGCAGGGAAGGGAAATTTAAAATAAATGGGGATCGGGTGTAGGGCACACCAAAGGGAAATGTTACAGGCTTCAAAACAAATGCTTTCTTTAAACACACACACACACACACAAAGAAACCCCACCCAGCAACAACCCAACATATTTTGCTAGTGTGGACATGGCTGCAAATATCAAAAGTTGTTCCTCAAGTGCTTGATCTTAATTTGCAACTTCCTGATGCCACGTGTGAATTAATGTGTACTGGAGAAGGCCTGTGCCTTTGGCAACCAAGAAAGGGTGAGAAAAAGGGTACAACTGTGTACATTATGTGCCTTTTTCTAGTTCAAGAGCGTATTGCACCCTCTAAAGGTGGGATGCAACGTTAGAAGGCAACCCAAACCCACATTTGCTCTGTAGTGCTAGTACAGAATGGGGTACACATCCAGGTGTGTTTGCCCTTCAGAAATTCCTCTTTCCAAGCCTATTGTTTCCCTGGTGAGGCTCAGTGGCTGGAAGTAAGCCTGGCCAAGAGGGATGTAAGGGGTGAAGGGGGATGAATGACAAGGAGGAGGGCTAAGCATGACACCCCCTCCTCCCAGCTTACTTTGCAAACGCAAGATCGAGGAGCCATGTTTGCTCAGCTAATGTTTAGCTGCTCCCCAAAGGCCCGATTCACAAAACCTAGCTGGTGACATGATAGCCACTTAAAAATGCAATTACATAGAAGGTACTCTGCATTGGCAAACAGTTCATTTTAATAGCTTCCTGTGTAGTTCTGGCAATTTTCACCATGCCAGGACAATCCGCAAGAGAGAGAGGTGCTGAAATCATCGAAACAACGTGGGAAGCTGGTTCACATGAAGAGCTTGCCATATGGAGCTGTATCCAGACAGCTACATTTTCCCAAAAAATCAGGTTACACAACCAAACAGGGCCCACATTAGCACAGTCACATGGTGATGGAAACACAGAGGATTGGCTCCAGCCCTGTGCAAATGGGATTCTGCTTATGCAATGGGACTTCCCCTTCCACTCCTTCCCTCTACAGCACCCCCACTCCCCAAACCTGCTCTAGAGCAGATTTTGAGGGACTGTCTCTAGAATGTAAATAATCCTGATGAATTTCCTCATAGCGCAGGAATTCTTACACATCTTATTTATCAAATTGGTAAATAGGAGCCAGTTAACATGTGATGTTTTCAATTATTTTGTTGTGGTGAACCAGCACCAATATGTGCTGGAGTAGTAGTAGTTGATGTAGTTCCCTCCAGGTGTTATTAGGCTACAAGTCCCATCAGCCCCAGCTAGCATGGCCAGCATCTGGGGTAATGGTCGTTGTAGGTCAACAGCTTTTGGAAGGCACCATGTTGGCTAGTCCTGCACCCTCATACTTGAGAAGTGGACTAAACTGGGATTTGGAATGTTATGATATGGGAACATTTGTCTGCTGTGAATTAAATTGTTTTTACTAATAATAAATGTTCCAATGAATCATTTTTCTTCTTCTGAGGTTAGGTGGGGGTACATATCTTAGTTGGTAGAGCATGTGCTATGCATGTTTAAGGTCAATCACAACCAACTAAAGGGCAGCGGGTTGCAATGGCTGAAGAGGGCATTGTCCTGGGACTACGTATCAAATCAAAATAGATCACCATGGGCAAGATTATCTGATTCTGTTTCAGATAAAGTCAATTTACGTCCACTGCATCTTAAGCTATCATGAAGGAGAATTTCTTTTCTGTATCCCAAGCACTTTTGAGGGGGAAAACCTATTCTGTTTTGCTGAGGTGTCTCTCCCCCCCCCCCCAGTTTTGTTACCTACCTGCTCCTTAAGGATGGACAGATGTTAGTACAGGAAGTCCATCCTTTAAACTGTGTTGACCTCAGTAGGGCACCTTTTCTTGGACTCGAGAAAGCTATTAGAGCACATATAAACTGGGATGCAGAAGAGAGGGAGGGAGAGAGAGGAGGAAAATACAATATGATGATGATAAGAAAATAATGGAAGCAGCTATGCCAGAATACCATCAAACTTGAAAATGCCTTTGAAATAATATTCAAGATGGGGTGGGGTGGCATAAGAGTGGGGGGAAGCTGGCATTCAATAGACTGAATCTTGCTTTGTGACTTAACAAAAGTGGGCAACGTGAAGAAGAGGAGTGAAGTGGAAGGGAGAGAGAACTAAACTGAAGGGTGACATGAAACAAGTCAGCCTGCAGAAGGCTGTAAGGTTAGCATCATTAGCAAAGAGGAAAAATGATTAGCAGTAAAAAGCGAGGAGTTAAAAAGATTTAAAAGGAAGAGGAAGCAGGAAAGGGAAAGGGAGCAGGGAATGTATTATAAACTAATTCCACACAGATACATCTGAATTATCGGTGCTGTGTTAGCACACCAACATTTTTATGAATATTTATCTTTCTCGTACAATATGGAAGCAATTTAATTATTCTGCATCATCCTAAGGGCTGGCTCACACAATACCTTATTTGTTCCCCAGGTAGTCCTGACCTTCCTTGGATATGCGGTTCAACGTAATGTGGGAGTCAGACATCAGGGATATAGATGGCAACAAATCTGTCAGTTTCAGTGGCTCGAAAACACAATGCTGTGATTACCTGCTCCATATATTATAACTAGTTCTCTGAGTATCTGGGGGAAGAATGGGACTGTCCCTGTGGACAGAAAAATGCAGTGTATGAACAGGCCCCATGATTCATGATTCTTGTTGTGGTATTAATATGCATCATTAGAGGAAGTCCAGTCTAGTGGTGAAGGCACAATTTAGGCCTCAGTTGCCTAACTCCACTAGCTGCTGACTTCCACAGAGTTTTACTCTGTTTGACAAGTTCTTTTGGTTAAAAGGGGGCTGAAGGGATTGTCACCCACAGTTCTTATGCAGTGAAGTACATTTATGCTCTAATCCTAATTGTGGTGTGAAAATAAACACTTTCACCTTAAAAGAATGGACTGCTAAAGTTATGAGTGGCCTTCCATGGCGTATGATGGTATTGGAGAACATATGTATTAACACAATTAGGCTGCAATTAAAGATCAGTATTTCTAAAAGCTTGTTTACAGTACATTTAGAATTAGGGTGTGCTTTTGAGACTGGATTGAAATTTAGGTTTGGGATCTGGGGATTCAGATTTAGCAGATATTAGCTGGATATGCCCCAAGCTTTCTTTCACTATGCCACTTTTAATGCGATGCACGGTAGATTTCCACAGAGAAGGTGAGTGAGATGTGACTATGGAATTTTGTTTAGAAGCTTAACCACGTTACATATTGTAGCAAAACCAACAAGTAACCTTGTAGTTACTTAAAGATACAGGATGGAATTCAACATCCTACTGTTGCAAATGTTCTGTCTGTGCAAGCATATCAGCTTGCCAGATGAAATGACCCTCCCGTGTTGTTCTGGGGGTCCTCCAGACCCTTGCAGATCCAATTTTGGGGCTGCAGAGGTGCACAGGAGAAGGAGAGAGGGGGAAAGCCCCAATGTAGAAGCAGAAGCCCTAGCACAGAGTTTCCACTGATATATTTTATTGGGTGAATCCCATCCTAACAATTTGATGGTTGTGTGAGTTTTTGTATACAATATATACTTGAAGCAGGCAATGGAAATGTTGTGTCAGTATAAGCACATGAGTTTAGTGGGGGTTGTTTTGCAAGACAAGATTGGTAAATGAATGCACGTTGAAATCAAATATATGGCTTTGGAAGTAGAAATACACTAACAGTCAAAGAAAAGTCAATGTCTGGCATTAACATTAAGCAGGGTGAAGCTACAATCTCGAGCGAAGCCACTGTCTAAGGCTTCAGATGCTGTGGGACAGGGGATCCTGGAGGCTGTTCCTCTAACCCCCAATTCAGCCATTCCTATTAAACAAAAGTCCCAGATGTATATTAATAGGTAGGAGAGGATATATTAATAGCAATTTATCCCTCCAGGCACCCATGTTTGTGCCCTGAACACACAAAGAGATCAGCTTACCACTGTATTTAAAGCACAGGGCTGAGCAGAGTTCAAAGTCCCATCCTTAGCAGAAAAGTGGAAAGCAAAGGAATAGACTATGAAGCCTTCTTTTATTAAGTCCTGCTGCGAAGCAAGCTGGCTTTCTTTCTTACTCCACTTAACAAAGAATCAGACAACAGACTGAGAAGTAAGTTTAAAATATGATTTGCTTACTCATAGTCATGCATTCATTCTCAGCAGTAAAATAAAAAAGGGAAAGGGAGCCCTGACCATTAGGTCCAGTCATGGCCGACTCTGGGGTTGCGGCGCTCATCTCGCTTTATTGGCCGAGGGAGCCGGCGTACAGCTTCCGGGTCATGTGGCCAGCATGACTAAGCCGCTTTGGCGAACCAGAACAGCGCACGGAAATGCTGTTTACCTTCCCGTCAGAGCGGTACCTATTTATCTACTTGCACTTTGACGTGCTTTCGAACTGCTAGGTTGGCAGGAGCAGGGACTGAGCAACGGGAGCTCACCCTGTTGCGGGGATTCGAACCACTGACCTTCTGATCGGCAAGCCCTAGGCTCTGTGGTTTAACCCACAGTAAAATAAATAAATAAATAAATAAATAAATAGACAGACAGACAGACAGACAGATAGATAGATAGATAGATAAATAAATAAAGGCAGGCAAAATATTTGCAGTAGAAACAACCTTGGGCATGTGCCTGATCCTGGAGCAGTTGAATATGCATCTGCTGACATTGCTAATGAAGAGAGAGAGGGAGGGAGGGAAGGAACAGGAAATATTTCTTTGATTCTTCCTGCCCAAGAGAAGAGGGGAAATGACATCACACAGAGCTTTCTCAACCAATTACATTTATATGGTCAGCCTATCAGCAATGTGGCTCTGTAGTCTCAGCCCTTCACATGCTAACTCACAAGAATATGCATTGTTAGATTTGACTGCAAATCTGTCAGACCTTCTCCTGTCTCATGACAGCAGTGTTAGGAAAAGATCCTCACTGAGCAAGCAGGTAGAGAGGCAGCTAGGCCAGGACAAGCATCACACAGGTTGCGCTTAAACATTTATTTGAGCATCAACCAGGCTGAGTGGTGAGCAAGCAGCAGCTAGGCGGAAGAGGACAGAGCCAAGGGTGCAATGTGGCCTTCTAGCCTTGGTGTGATGGCGGACAATGTAGCATTGCCAGTACTGGAAGTACAAGTCTGGTTGTCTTCTGCACACAGAAAGGACTATCTTGGAAAGGCTCGGTTTTAGAATGCAGCAGGCAGAGACACTTAATATTTTTCTGAGTAGAATTGAGAATTAGCTTAATATAGACCTACTTGGCATCTCCTTGGTTCCAAAAATTCATATCAGAATTTTGCTTCCATTATGAATGGTAAAATAAAAGTAAAGCCATGAATATAAATGCTCTTGAATGTCTAAAGGAACCATCTAAATTATTATACAGTCATTAGAGTTGTTAATATTAGAACAACTTTGCTCTCCAGACCTTCCTAGATTAACACGAAACATCATAATGGTTTTAAAACATCCTGTCAAATATCCATTTAAGAGTATCACTGACCTGACACATTTGACATTGTATATGGATTGTAAAAGAAGTTTCAGGCTGTAAAACATTGCACTGGTGTTTTTACATCAGTAATACCTTTGGATATCTCTGTGTCAAAACAGGCATGTTCTTCAGTGATAAGTGCTCAGAGACAATGGTAAGGGTGAAGAGTAAAATGGAGATTCAAGCTAGCTTGAAGATTCAATAATACTGAACAGGGGGATAAATGTTACACTTGTGCATATAGCTAGGAATGGGGGATAAATTTGGTTTGGTTCACATTTTAATTCGAATCCAATTTCTCCAAAATATGTGAACCAAAATACAACTATCCTTTGAAATTGCATGAATTTCACAATGCCATTCTCCCACTGAAAATGAGTACAAAACTGTTCATATTAAAGTCTGCATAAGCATGCACATATTAGTGTTATGAACATTAGAGGAATTTATGGGAAATTTGTTTAACCACATTACCAATCTGTGTATATTAGAATAAGGTGTACTAAAACACACATTTTTGTGAGGTTATTTAAAAATAAATAAATTGCAGAGTGATACAGAAATGTGGCAAATTGAACTGGTAGAAACTGAAATGAGCAGATTCATTTTAAAGGGTAGATGATAGCTCAGTTGGTAGAGCATTAGACTCTTAATCTCAGGGTTGTGGGTTCAAATCCCATGTTGGGCAAAAGGTTCTTGCATTGCAGGAGACTGGACTAGATGACCTTAGTGTTCCCTTCCCACTCTATAATTCTACAATTCCATGATCCATCCCTAATATAGACTGAAAGCCTGATCTTAGTTGCAGTGCTCACCTTGAAGTACAATGAGTCCTGTGCTGGGCACATCCTCATGACTCGCCCACCATATTGGGATTTTGATCTCAGCACAGTATATGTTGTTGATGCTGCTATGCAACAACTTCCTTGGTCACCAGATATAGTGTAGCTGTGCTATGGTCTGGTATGAAATACATGCCACTGTTGTTGGCATCTTTCTGTCTTGAGAGGCAATGGAGTGTGCTTCTGGAGGTGAAGTCAAACCGCTGGAGAATCACAGCACAGAGACCAGTAACTCGTAACTGCTGCCTCCTGTATTGTTTTGGCTGTGTTAGCAGCACTGAAGTGACTGCTCTGGTGCACAAGCCTGGGCAGTATATATGGAGGTTATGAGCTGCCCAGACGGCAAGTCCTTAGCCTTGCTTATGTGTTCCAAAAGAAAGCAGAGCAATACATATGGCACCAGCTTGGCTTCAGGAGTTGCCAGAAGTTGGTGTACAAGACACCATCAAACTGTCTTAGGGACTCCATTCTGGATTTTGTGTAGTGTTTACTCCTTAGCCTTTTATTCTCCAGAAGAAGTCCTGCAAGGTAGTGGGTATGGATTTTTCCTCGGGGTTTACTCTCGAAGCCTTTCTCATGAATGGGTCTAGCTGCAAGGCAGTTGTGGTTTAGGATCAAAGTTTTCCTTCTCCTAGATGGGGTATCTCGCCAGGTTGATGAACCCCATCTGCCCCACACTTGCAGAAACCATCTTCTTGACCACTGGACCCGCTATTGGTCTTGTCCGCTCAATCTACTGCAGCCTGTCTTCACATGCAGGGGAAGTCCCTAACTCACCAATGGTTTGAGACACTTTGACACCCCTCACCTGGTTTAGCCAGTCAGTCTAAGCCGTTTCGCGGGATGTGGCCGCTGTCACATGCTGACAGCTTCTAGGAGCCACAGGTGAGAGCTGAGTGCAGGGTGGGGACCAAAGGTAGAAAAATTACCCCAAAAAGAACACGACGTGTCCCCCACCAGTGGTACTATCCCTCCCCTTACACTCCAGACAGCCCATACCATAGACTGCAGATAATACAGGTAGGAAAGATGAAGACTCATCTAAGGAACATCTTATATGAAGTTTAGCATGATAAAAATCCTTGTGCTGATGGAATGCTCTTTTTACCACCATGTTGAATGCACCCCATAATATCCTGAAGTAGCAACTTTAAAGAAATGTCAGTGAATTTAACATTTATAAGCTTAGATTGATTTGAATTGATCTGTACTGAGCAAGTGTGGGGAGCCTTTCTCCTTCCAGTTGTTGCTGAGCTACAACTCCTACCAGACCTAGCAAGCATGACCAATGGCTTGGGATGATGGGAGTTGCAGTTCAGCAACATCTGGAGGGAGAAAGGCTCCCCACACCTTGGACTAAGTTTGGCACTTGGTGAAGAAATGGAGTAATTACTGTACTTTACCATAAGCTCAGTTTGGAGCTTAACTCACATTTACAATGCCATTAAAAGGTAAAGGTACCCCTGCCCGTACGGGCCAGTCTTGACAGACTCTAGGGTTGTGCGCCCATCTCACTCTAGAGGCCGGGAGCCAGCGCTGTCCGCAGACACTTCCGGGTCACGTGGCCAGCGTGACAAAGCTGCATCTGGCGAGCCAGCGCAGCACATGGAACGCCGTTTACCTTCCCGCTGGTAAGCGGTCCCTATTTATCTACTTGCACCCGGGGGTGCTTTCGAACTGCTAGGTTGGCAGGCGCTGGGACCGAACGACGGGAGCGCACCCCGCCACAGGGATTCGAACCGCCGACCATGCGATCGGCAAGTCCTAGGCACTGAGGTTTTACCCACAGTGCCACCCGCGTCCTTTACCCGCTTGTGAGTAAATGCCCTTGAATTCAAGGGGGGGGGGGTTGCTTCTGAGAAGACGTTTGCCCTGTTAGGCAGCTTGATGGGGTATTCTAAAGATGGGTTCATTTGTGAGTTAAGGGTTTCTTTGCTGCACAGGGTAAAAATCATGTAGAAAACACATGCGCATTCACATGTGAACATATAGAGTACCTGTTTTGTGATGCACAAATCCATTCAACTCATTTTCTCAAAATACCTCTTTGTTTGTATAAAATGAAGCCACACACAGGTTCCTTATACATTAATGGGAAAAGCTTTCTGGATATATTTCCTGTAAGCTAATGCCCTACAGCAAACATCTAATATGATGCTATTTATTCCCATAGTTTGTTATGTTTTGTTTTGGATTTAGCAAGCCTCATGACACACTCCCAAATGAGCCTTGTTGTGCAAAATGTTGTGTGCAGTAAGATTTTCACCCTAATTCACTCTGTTTTCTTCCAGTTGAGTTGTACAGGGGCACAAAACCCTCCTTCCTATGTTAAATCACCTCCTGTGACTGATCTGGAGGATGACAGCCATGGGGTGTAGGTAGAATGGGATCCTTTGGCAATCTGCACAGAATTTTTGCTTAATTTTTGCCATTAATTTGATTTTAATTAATTTTTATAATGAAATGTTTTTAGAATGTTGTATTATTTTATTGTTGTTAGCCGCCCTGAGCCCGGCTTTGGCTGGGGAGGGCGGGATATAAATAAAATTTATTATTATTATTATTATTATTATTATTATTATTATTATTATTAGTCTAGGACACCAACTTCAGTTCTGCCCCCTTCCCTTTTGTATGTGTGTGGATTACAGTGTTGCATGGATACAACAAGGAAATATTTGTGATTAGTAGAACAACAACAACCCACATGCATTTCCCCCTAGACCATATGTTTTTCATAAATACCGGTTCTAAAATGATTCTGTATTCTATAGCTGATATGCAAGCCATTTATAACATATTGCATCATATCACAGTGATTGCTTTAGCCAAATACTCCTAATGCAAAATACGCCAAAAAACAACAACATAAATTCAGCATCTTAAGAATAGTGCCTGATCCATTTCCCAAGTATGTATTTCGGGTTTTTAAAAAGAAAAGAAAAAAGCACCTAGGATCTTGGGATTTTTAACCAAATTTTCTATCTATCTATCATCTATCTATCTATCTACCTATCTAGTTACCTACCTACCTACCTGTTTGGAAAAGAAGGTAACGTCAAAGGGGATTCCCCCCCCCCCTTTTTTAGGTGAAAGTTTCCATGTTTCCATTTTTTTTCTTTTAGAGATGTGTTTTTACTGAACAACATCGTAAGCTTCCATTTGCAGAAAAGAGCAGTAGTAGCACCCATTTTTGTGGTATCACAAATTGCAAACAACAGAGAGTTTGTGTGACGGAGTGGTGGGGAGGGTGAAAATTATTATAGAGATATAGGATAGCTTTACTAAGGAAAAAAGCACCTTTTGTCAGTGGACGCAAGGCTTGATTGATCTCATTGCAGAGTGTCATATATCAGAATCCAATGAAGTCACACTAGTACAAAGCCAACTGGAAAACCTTATCAGGCCCATCATATTTCTAGTGGGACAATAACAAAGATCAGAATAAATAAATACTGTATGTAGTGAATAAGTCTGAAAATGAATATCAGAATTGGGGGGCAGGAGGATCTGTGTGCAGAAACACCAAGTGTTACTTCCTACTAAATCTTGCCTGACCTCTCTAAATGGAGAAGCCTATTTCAATGGAATTGCAGCCTCCCTGTATGTCTCAGAAGTAAAAATGATTCCTGGAGAATCTCCAGGTGTTTGCATTTCCCCTGGAAATGTCAGGCACTGCCACAGACCATAAATTTTACAGCCAAGAGAGGAATTCTCTCAGCGTTGCTTTCCAACAGGCCGATGGATTTGAGGGGGGGGGGGGAAGCCTTACATGCCGCTTAAAATATCCCAGTGAATGGGGTAGCCAGGCAGCTGTGCTGGCCTTTTCAGCGATCTCCAGACAAGCCTGATAAATATGTACACCATTAAGGTGGCAGTGGGAGGGGGAAGAGTGATGAAGTAGGATGTGATGCCCAGATGTCCCTAACCAGGGAGAATCATCCTGGAGGTGGGCATCTGGATTTCATAGCTGCAGAAACACCAGCAGTTGGTGCCATATGCTGAAGAGAAAACACGAGTCTGCTCCACACCTCCAGTGACAGGAAAATGCAGCGCCAGATTGGAGCAGCCCAGCAGGGTTCTGGCAAAATTTCTTACACTTTCACAGCAGAGAGGACCTGGTGCATCCTACAAAGCAGAAAGGACAGCATCTTACAAAGACCTGATGCACATAATACACAGTGCAAACACATCCTCTTCCTTATTGTTGCTCCTGTGTCCTTTTGAGGACACACATACATATGGATTGTTGTTTTGAAGAGCAGCACATTAGTGAGTTTTCCACTGTTTTGCCTCTGTAGCTACTGATTTCCATTGTATTTGCAAAGAACTCTGTGTACCAGATGTGTTTTACATCTGCAGGTGACATGCATCTGAATGCATTTAGTGATTGCTTCCAAGTTTATGCATAATGGGGGAAGAGGAATTAAAGAGAAATGCATGACACAGACGCTCTGTTCCTACAGGAACACGCTAAGAGATCTACAATCATGGCAGCAGGAGCACACCGGGGGTTCTTTGGAAAGCAACTGCTAAAATTGGTAATCAACAAATATTTCAAATAGTATTGTTATTAGTCGAAGGCAGAGGTGGCTAAACTGGCTCTCCAGAAGTTGCTGGATGATGCCTCCCATCATCCCTGGCATGTGGCAGTGAGGGCTGGAGCTGGCTGGCATTGGAGCCAAGCAACCTCTGAAGGGTCACAGGTTCCACAACCCTGCTCTAAAAAGGCAACTCTGCACACCTATCTGGGTGTAAGGATGGGAGAAATGATTCAGTTGGCATCTAAAGGTGAACTTAAACTAGTTCATATTTGCTGGAACAATGTGTACACCAGAATGCAGTCATCCTTCAAAATTTACACGTCTAAATTTTGCAGTGATGAATTACACACACACACACACACACACACACACACACGGGCAGGGGAACTGTCACATAAAACAGTAACCACATGCTATCTGTTCTGGTATCAATGTGCTGAGCACACCCTTTTCTACAGGCAGTGGCAGATAATGCTGTGGGTTATTACAGGGCCAGTTCTACTATTGGGCAGAGTGAGGTAGCAGCCTCAAGTAGATGATATTGAGTGTCATGAGAGGGCAATGCTTTCATTTATTGTTCTTTTGAGTGCTGGAGAGAGTAGAAGAAAGGTGCTCATAGAATTTTCTGCCTCAGATACCAAAATAGCATGGTTGGTCTTTGGCACTATGCACTTTGACAGAGGGCATGGGTGGGGCTGCAGTTGGATGCTCTGTCTTAAGGAGCAAAATGTCTTGGGGAAATGCTCAGTGGAATGACACTCTCAGCTGGGGCCAGGATTTGACACCAGTGGCTGCATCAGTAGGTTCTAGGAGCTAATGCTGCTGCTTTCACTGTGTCCAGCTTAGATAATGAGAGAAAGGCTAGTGCTCCACAAGGCTGCTTCGTAAGTAGTGGAACAAAGCCTTGTTCTCATCTTTGCTTGGCTCAGAGGATGCTCTGGGCCAAGGGCAGCCATGGAGGAAGAATGCATGTTCCTCTGTCCTCTCCATGTGCAGCAAGCTGGGCCTTGGAGAAAGCGTCCCTGTGAGGAGCAGCTATCTCTTTTTACCTAAGAGAGGCAGATGGCAATTTCCTTATACCCTGTCAACCTTGAAGTTTTGCAAAACTGTGTGGGCATGATAAGGGGGCTTACTGGGAATACTGTCATTTGGAGGGCTATGGGTTCTGCGTACATGTCCTGCAGTGTCATTGAAGGCTGCTGAATGCAGACCTCTCATGCTGTAGTAGACAGTGTGGTGGGTCGTCATTGTTTACCTCACCTCCTGGCTGTTGCGTCGCTGCTGCTTACCAGCAGAGAGAAGAGTGAGACAGCAGGGAGGTTGGTGCAGTACAAACAGCACAAACACACTGCCAACTTGCCCTTCCCCCTCCCAGAGAACAGCAGTGACTCAGCTGTTGGGAGATCAGGTAAGCATTGCTGCCCCACCATGTCATCTCCTACTATGGTAGCACCGTTTCTTTAATGCTTGCCCTGGCCCCACTAGATTGGGAAAGGACTAATGTGGGAAAGAAGCAGTGGTGTGTGGTGAAATTTTTTGTAGGGGAACAGTTACGGCCAGAGGCACTAGCTTGTGTGGATGATGGGTCAGGGGATGTTATGCGTGTGATGTTGTGGTGTCCCGACACCACGTGTGTAAGGACCGTACCTCCCTCCCTAAACCAGTCAGAAGCTTCCCAGGTTTGGGAAGGAGTCACCAGGCTTTAATACTTTAATACTCTAATTTACCGGGAACATTTAGGGGACTAGCCTAGTTCCTCTAGTCCAATGACCGCACGCCACTGGAAAAAATGGTGTGATGCTGTTTGTTCTGGCCACTTCACCATATTCATTTAATCTAGTTTAATGCAGCTTTGCTATTGTACAATACAATGGAAGTGGATTATCTCCCTTCTATGTGCAAAACTAGAAAAACTGTAGCATAATAATGGGTGGAATTTGTTTAATCAGGACCATTGCATGTGTGTGCACACACCCAATGTGCATGTATGACCTCAAGTGGATTTACTTTTGAGTAAATATATACAGTATAGGACTGCACAGTTAAGTGTCTGGTTCACATGTGTAATTAGTCATATGTGATTAGTCTATGCTGCCCACTTAACTCAATCTATACATAACCAAGTATAGAGCTGCTTTCATTCATCCAAACTTCTGATTAACCGAATATGTTAGATGTCCTCCGATTGTACATTATCAGCACAATCAATGAAACTTCCAGGTAGTTGTGAACGGGAAAGCAGTCTTTTTAGACATTTTCTCTAACTTTTTTGCAATTCATATTATGTAATGCTTATTTTTACCATCTCTTCCCCTTGGAATGCTGCTTCTTCTTCTTCATCACCATCACCATCACCATTTCGATTAAATTCATTTATTTCTATGACTGAGATCTGCAGCTGCAATTACAGAAAATAGCAGCAAAAAAGTACAAGAGGCAGAACCTCATTTTCTCCTCTTCCCACTAAAATGTCAGCTCTCTATGTCACCCGCAGAACAACCCAACCACATGCTTGCACGCGGCATATGCACAGA
Organism: Podarcis muralis; assembly: GCF_964188315.1. Lineage (NCBI taxonomy): Eukaryota > Metazoa > Chordata > Lepidosauria > Squamata > Lacertidae > Podarcis > Podarcis muralis. The sequence goes on along the minus strand of NC_135662.1, from coordinate 54,754,461 downwards.
TTGTAAGGAGTAAAACTGTCTGAGTACACTAATTACAAACCATTGAAAATAGCAACACAAAGCAACAAGGAAATAGATGGCTTCCATTTCAGGGTAATAAGTGCCTAAGGTGGGTGTGCCCCAGCAATGTGGATGATTGTGAAGAGCCCCTTCTAGCAAACAGCCAAACAGCCGCCACCACTTGTAGCTTAGCCTGAACCCCTCCTTTGCAAATTGTTCTGTCTCTATGCCCTTTCTTTCTCTCCAATTATAAAGCAGCACCAGGTTTTCTCATCAGCCATCTCCATGTCTTCAAATGGCTTTTCAGTGTCAGACCTATCAGGAAATTAACTCATCATGCAGTGACAGCTGCTAATTTTTCCCCCTTACATGTCAGATGGATTGCCTGCTGAAGCTAATAATGAATCACCAATCCCTGATTAGAAGGTGCTTCCGAAACGCATAACTGCCATCTGAGCTAACTTTTTTCCTCATATAAAATGATATCACCCTAGAGGAGCAGAGAAAAGAATTGTATTCTTCAACAAGATCGAACAGAAGTAGGCTGTTTAAAGTGAGCCATGTACCTATTTGAAAATATGGGCTAATATTGTAGTGTAAAATAGGGTGTGTATGTGTTTGAAAATTCCACTTTTCCATTTTTATTTCACCCAATGAATGACCTTTTTCTGTTACATAATTTGTTCACTTGATCTTAACTCTGCCTTAGAGTTCAGGACAAGCTTTTCTTCTCTGGGTTTCTTTATAACAGTTTTGCTCAGGAAACATACAAGGCAGAAAGTTCTGGCCAAAAAATGTTGTTTCAGTTGGGGCTAACTTGCTACTGCCGAGTCTTCTCATCTTGCCAGTAGCTCAATCCCCTACCTCTTGGTCCCCTGTGTTTTTTTTCCTAAAAGGGGAGATTGTTCCAATGCAAACTTGGGCAAGCCTTGGGCAAGCAAGTTCATTGGGAAGAAGCACTACCCCAACACAATTGTGCCTACAATCATAACAAATACATCTCTTGAAGGATTTTGCCATCAACACTGTGGTTGCAAAGATAGCATTTATAAATGACAACAATGCCTGCAGCAATGTTCACAACCCACATGTGCAGACCTCTTGGCACATCAGCTATTTGACTCCAGTTCATCTAACTTCCATGGTGAACCTCATCTGGTTGGGAGACAGAACAGCATTTAGCTTTGGGCTTTTTTGGTTTCACTTTAGCTAAAAAGAATTTTCAGGTGTTTCTTTTAAGAATTTGCTTTCAAGGTACTTTTCTTCCAAAATGTGGCAGGAGACAGTATGCTAGAAGGTATGTGTTTCACTGGGGAAGGCTGCAGCTATTTGATGGAGAGCTTTCCATTTCCCCTTTCTCCTACTTGTTAAGTTTCTACAAAGAGAAGATCAATTGGCTCATATCAACCAAGGAGCCTTGCCTTCTCAGCTGGAACTTGCTGCAGTGAAGGAAAATACACTGCACTTGCACAGTTACCCTCTTCACAATCATCCCCCTTGTTCTGATGCTACGACACGCCATTTGAAACTGTTCAGAGCAGCTCATATTAAAGCTTATGCCAAAGGAGTTGGGTATGTGTGTGGCTGGGGTGGAGTTGGCAGCGTGGCCAAATAGATGGTGGCTAGTAAGCCAAGCCTACATTTTTGTACCTCTGGCAAAAATGGTCCATGGAATCATTTCATTGTTTAGGATTCCAAGAACTTCTTACTGGCCTTAAGACAGTAGGACAAGGATGGTAAACAAAGTGCCTTCCAAAAGCCATCAGACTACAACTGCCATTAGCCCAATTCTGCATGGTTGACAGGCACTAGGACCTAGTTTAATGCCTGAGGCTGTATATGTTCATATTTTGCTAGGCATGCTGAGAATTGTAAGCAACGTGGAGTCTCTGACTTGGTCAGGCCCAATTTTGGTAGTGGGATGTCAGCTCTGTTGTAGGAACTGACTGATGGAATTTGAGCTTCAGCCAACTTTTTCCTGCTCAGTCCTCCATCTCTAGCAGATACCTTGGGGACTCTGGATTGGAGAATGCACCTGTCATATATAAATTAAGATATCACCTTGGGAGCTACATCCCTGGATGTTGCACTTTCTCCTACTCTGGAGGAATTGAAAACATGGGAAGCAAACAAGGTAGAAAATTCAATAGCATGTGCAACTATGGAAGAGTTTCTGCTGACAAAGAAATATGTTTTAAGTGTTTATGAACGAGCAGAAGCCCAATTCCTGACATGCACCTGTATGTTTAATCTACTGTAGTAACGTGCTGCAGAGCGGGCAGTGGTCTGAGCTGGGTGGTAACAGACAGGATCTGCTCCTAGGCAAAGGGACATGTCTTATTAATCTAGGATTCCAGAGAATCCATTCTCAGTACTCCCAAGCCGGAGAACACTTCTTGCGCACACCCCCACCTTTATGCAAAGGTCTGCTCTTTTCATTGTGCATACAATGTGATTGCTGGTTTGACACTGCAGGCTACACTGGTTTTATGAAGGATTAAATGCCACCTGAGACATATTTATCCTAAATAAATCACAAATGGTAAACTGCAGCATGTCAATGTCAACACCCTGTACTGCAGCGGAAAGGTTAGCCATACAGGACTGAGCATAGCTAAGAATTAGCATCCAAGCCACAAGACCAGAGGGCTCCAGTTAACAGGCAAAATGATCAAGAAGAAATCTTTTCAATGAAAAACATTCCTTTGAGCATCTGTGAGAATCTTGCAGAGGGCCATCATTTTGTAAAGGTCACCTTTATCCTGATAACAAACGGAAGTTGATCCTGTCACCGTTTGCTGAAGACAGTATTTAAGAAGAAGTGAGCAGCCTGTCACATTTAAGAAGGATGAGCAAGTCAAACTCGGCTAATTATGAATCTCAGTGTCTTTTTTATGCTCTCTCTTTCTCTTTCTCTCTCCCCACCCCCCTTTTTGGCTGATCTGACATATCCAACCTGGAAAATAAAAACAACAGCAAAGCATCTGCCACCCTGCATACAAGCACGTGTTCTATGCAGCACCCTGGGATATAGATGTTTAAGCAGTTAATTCTAGAATAGACTACTGTGCCCTGTGTTTTCTATATTTGGTGGTCTGAAGTTCAGTCTGAAGTTGAACATGAATTCTGCTTGATTTATACCCTTTGCACCAAAACAAACAAGTACACCTAATAGTTGCAATTCCTTCATCCCTTCCAGCCAAGCAAACACAGGGACACAGAGAGATCCAGCACCTGGCTATGGTGACCATCCCAACTCAACTAAGTTCTGGTGAGTACCCTGGGTGTGGAATGACGGCCTAATATTTTTAAAAATGACAATACTCCTTTTAGTGCTATTGTTTTATTGAAAAAAAGAACAAAAACAACCCAACCCCATCCATATCATAGTTTAGATTTCTTAGACAAAACAAAAGCATTTGGATCTTTTAAACAGGAGCTTGCACTGAAAACTCAGAACTTATCCATAACTAGATAATCAACATTCTGATCCAGATATAAATGCCAGATCAACTCTTTCCCACTTGTTAAGGTCAATGGCAGAATTTTATATAGAAGAAACCTTATCTAATGTTTCCAAAAGTCATTCACAAAATGAACTGCAGAATTGTAGATATGTGAAGCTCTATTAGTTTATTCAGTTTTTTTAAAGATTTCAAATGAAGTCATTACTGTATATAAAAGTTATAGGTATTAAGGCCTTTCTGAATCAACAGGTTCTTTTGTGAAAACTTCAACAGAGGTTTTTGTTAAGTTTTTATCTTGGAGGATTGACTGAAGTCAAATGAGGGGGGGAGCAATTAAAAAAGCCTAATATATTCAAAGAAAGGTAAGTTAACACATGTCATGAGATTGGAAACTCTGTATTTTGAGCAGGAATAACTGGGTTGTTTGGAATGCCTGACCAATTTGTGAATGTGAAATGATTGCATATGTAGAATCCTACTTCAATTTACAAATTGCCAATGTGTGGCTCAACTAGGTAATATGGGTGCACGTATATTAGTTTGCTCTGCATATGCAAGTACATACAAGTCAAGTTTAACATAATTAATCGCAAGAAAGACTTAAGTCTACTATGTCATAATGCAATGAACTGGCAAACAAAATTAACCAAACTAATGAAGAGAATTAAATTGATACCTTTGGTGTTTTAATTTTATTTTGTAAACCTGCCAATATTTGTACTCAAATTTCAACATTAGTTATGCAAAAATGGACAATTCCCTCTCTGTTTAGCATTCCCAGCTGCTCTTGCTAACTTCACACAAAATGTGTTGAGTACCTGGATGGACAAAGACCATTAAAGAATGCTTTAGAAATTAAACATGAAATATCATGTCACCAAATGTTCAATGTTGTCTTTATCAAACCCATAAAGACAGAGTTCTTTCATGCTTCTTGTAGTTCATTGTTATCTCTTTGGCCCTGGATAATAGCTGTTTGTGAGCAATCTTCTGTAAAAATGACCATACTAGCTAGGTGTTCAGCATTTCCATCACATACATTATTGGAATTTATAACAGTACCAGTCTGCACAATCTCTTCCTGCTCATCTGTCTTTATCACAGCATGTGAGTATACTCCAGACTCATCCTCAATCTCCTGTGGTAATCTTGTTACAATGTAATGGGTTGGACCATCAGAGAAATTGGCGTTAGAATCTTGAACCATGGCTTGAGCGATTTCCTCTGTGACAATGATTTGTGAAATTTCTCCATCAGACTCAACCAGGTCCATGTGTTCACTTCGGACCCTTAGGGCATGACTGCCAGCTTCTTGCATTATTATCTGAGAACCTTCTCTAGCCACCATATGCACAGTTCCTTCCTCATTCACGATAACCTGAGTGACACCTTCTTTTATCAGTTGATCAGCTGCAGCTGTATCACACACAGCAAATTGGAGCACTCCCTCAACCATCTTCTTGAAGGTGACCTGAGCTCTCTCCTGAGATGCAATTATGGTAGATGGGTGCACAACCTGCGTTACTACTTCCATGGGTTCTCGCTCTTCCTCGGTCTCTTGAGCTTCATGGAACATTTGTGTTTCCTGTGTCGTAGTGTCGTTGCAAACAATGTCTGCTTCTGGATTTGACATTTGTAATGCTTCTTTGTGACAAAATCGTGCCCTGTCAAGGAGTTCTGCTTTGTTCTCTGCTTTACCAAGCTCTGTTACAGCACAAAGCAAGGCATCTAGTGCTGAGGCAGACTCAGGCGGGTGTCCTCTAGTTACATCAGGTGGTTCTAAAATTTCTCGTCTCATTATCTGTTGCACCATGGTATTACTAGGGTCTGATGCTGTTCCTATGGAAACAGCATCTTCAATATCATTTCCTCCCAGAGGGCCTTCAACAACCACCACTTGTGTCTTCCCATCCGACAGTTGTTCAGCGAGTATTTGCCCTGGAATCATGGTGCTCACATGAGAGCCATTTTGACTTGTGGTTATAACTTGTCCATCTTCCGTAATATGGACAACCCGTGCCACTTGGCCAGCCATTGCCAAAGTCTGAAGCGTAGCCGCTGCGGTTTCCTCCACTGAGGCATCAATTGCAAAATCGCTGTCATATCCTTGAATAATAATCACCTGCTGAACTTGTTCAGTGGATTGCAGGTGTCTTCTGCCATCATGAAGGGACTTATCTTTAATTGGAGAAATTTCATCAAGGGCTGCAGTGGTGAAAGGGCTGGTGGTTTCGACAAATGTAGCTCCCTGACCCTTCAGCCGGCATTCGTATGACTTAGAAACTATGCCTAAAAAGAAAAAGGGAAAGGTTGGTTTAAAGATGAAAATGGGGGGAAAATACCAAGTCAAAATACTAATAATCTGAATTAATATTTTGGGGGTCTAAATTGCAAATTAAACCAATAATTTAAGTACAGGTCTAAATAAATACTGTATCATTATTTCCAAAGTGAATATCCAGAAACACAAGATGAAACAAAACAAAGAGCCCTGTTGGGTCCACTGTGTTCAGAAACCTGCTTTCATCAGTGACCATTCTGAGATCTATAAAGGAGATTTCTAAAGGCTGTGTCTACATCAAGCGGTCTGGACCAGAATCATCAGAATGTGAGTCTTGAAACTTATCATGCATAGCATTTTATCACCATAATAAAAGATACAGATTTTTTTTTTATAAAAAAAACAGGCAGTCATATTTCTATATTTTGCTTTTTTAAACTGATTACATTCTGGCAAATGAAACAAATCTGAATGAAACAAACAGCACTGAATTTATTAATAAAGAAGACCCAGTCATTATTAGAAAACTATCTTTTTATTCAAGTTGCTTGGGAATTTGAAATCTTCCCAACTGTAGTAATACATACCATAGCCACAGTGCCTTAAAAAAGGAATGTTATTAATGACATTGATTTCACTTGAACAAAGTCGGTTTCAGTTATCTGTTGTGCTTATTTCTGAAAGGAAATACATTGGCCCAGCTGTCACAATTTCAAGCCAATGGGCCATGGTTTATCAACCCCAGAATAAAGTGTATGTCTCTGTTGTTGGGATGAGATAAGGGTAGAACCATGTATGCTGCCTTGAGCTCCTTGAGTAAAAGGTAGTATAACAAATGAAATTCCCCCCTTGTTGCTCACCTCCTCTCATGTGCCCAGTGTTGGCACTTCTAACACGGCTTATTAAACAACGGGTTCACATGACACTTGAGCAAGGAAATGTGTGGTTTCATCACTGTTACAAGCCATGTTGTGAATGATGAAACCAGAGTTTCCTGGCTTGGATGTCATGAGAAACTGTGGTTTAAGAAGCCAGGCACAAAGCCCGGGGGGGGGGGGGAGGAGGAAAGGGGAACTATGAGGAAAGAGCTCTTTATCAGAATGAGATCGTGACACCTGTACTGCTTTTAGCTTGAAAGAAAATCTATAGCCTAGATTTGTATACAAATTGGAAGAAAAAGCCATTTTATCAGTGTAACGCTAAGCATTCTACCCAAACGAAAATATTCAGAGTGTGAAGCAGGGAGGGGTGTGGCCCGAAGAGAGGGCATGTGGCCCAGGGAATGATCGATAGAGGGGCCTGGAAGGGCAGATTTGGCCACCAGACCTGAGGTTCCCAATACTTTCCCCAATGCTGAATTTATTGGATTTGTGACCATTATGCTCATTTGCCTTCAGTAGTAGTGAAGCTCTGCTGGATGAAATATTAACTGCCTCTGGTCTGGTTCTGCTCTGGATCAATAGTGAGTAGAATTCCATGACACAAAAGCCAGACGGAGACCCACAAAGGACTCCATTTGGCCCCTGAGCCAAAGATTCCCCATCACTGTTCTAGGACATGGTATTTTAAATGTAATGCAGTTGTAGTTCAAGTTGCTAAATATTTCCATGGCTGCTGCTAAAGCTGAAAGACTCAAGCTCACCATGAAAACTGTGTACTGTACCGTACCATCTTAATTTTAGATTTCAAGTCAGGAGAAAGCCTTCCTTTTTTTTAATGAACAATTTAAACTGTTGAAAAGTGCCCCCTCCCAAATGATACAACATGATTGATCCGGCACTCACTGATGAATTAAATTTTGGCAAGGAAGGACTACAGGGAAACAGAATGGCGGCTATGTCTTTTTATAACTGTTTCTCTCTATGGGCATGAGCATACTCAAGGCATTCAACTTGGAGAAATAGTAGAAAGGAGAAAATCAGCACAAAGGGACAATTAAGAAAAAAAATCAGAACTCATCTGTGTTTCATAATAGAATCAGCGTAATTAATTCTCTCAGGAGTCTGGCTTTGTTGACATGATGTAAGATGAGCCTTGCAATGATATGGTCTCAAATCCAAACACCACCACAAATCCTATTTTTATGTAGCCATCAGTCAAAATAATTCCTCAGATCCAAATCTTACAATGGACACACACAATATGAGATTGTGATATTTAGGGAAGTAAAAAGGGAAGAAGATAAAGACATCCCCTTCCTTTGCTTCTGAGGTAAATGCTGCATCTGTGAATTTATGCATCTCCAGTCTTTACTCGGCAATTGAATGGGAAGTCCCGTGGGGGTTGAGTTATCCTGTAAATTCCTTGCAGCACTGATAATTATGCCATTCTGACTGCTTGCTTAATCTATTTGAATCCAGAGGTGAGTTAAGCCACTTCCTGACCATTAAAGTAAACTACATGGGTAAATACTGCTGTCACTAAAGGGGTGTGATGAAGCTTAACTACACCAACATCTTAACCTCGGCTCAGTGCAACCCCAGCTATTCCATCACAGTTCATAAATGCGATTGCAGGTCCATCTTTTGATTCAGCAATTTAATAACTTCGAGTGCTGTCAGTAGTGCTTTGAAAAATGGATCCTATAAAATGTAACAGCCTCAATCAGATTGTAAAAGATTCACCCACTGAAGATTCTTCCATTTCAACTATAATGAATTAATGTTGAGCTGTGTAGAAGTTCAAGTGTCAGTTAAACTAATGGGAATCTGTACTGTAAGTTTAAATTTTAACTGGACCAAAAATTTATTGGGAACATCAACTTCAATTTTAGTGATCTTCATGGTAAATGTAATATGTGGAATTGAATGGATTTCCTTTGTTTTGAGAAGACTGAATCTAATAGAGGAAATATGCAATTTTAAAGGTGTGTTTTGAGGGTTAGTTATGGCAAGATGTATTTTTAACCTTCCTAGTCAACACATTTATTTTATTTTCACTTTAGTTATAAACATCACCATTCCAAATGTAATATCAAGTGAAGCTGTATTACAAAAATCTTGCATTTTAACATTTTATTTGGGGGCAGTGTTGTTGGAGACAGGGGAAGAGAATAGGAAATATTTGCCATGCCAAATATAAAACTTAACTGCAAAAAATATATTAATATTACAAAGCTGTACTTGCTGCTGATGGCCTGTCATTAAAAAGTGAAAATGAACAGAAATACATTATAAACTGACAAAATACAATGATGCAACAATGCTAACCAAGGGGGGAGAGAACCCCATAGAGGTGTTTCATATCTACAGGTACCATGATCACAGAATTGGTTTCTTTCCAAGAATTCTGTATTTTTCAACAGATTCCTTATTTATCAACTGGCATTTTTAGCTGTTCTTTTTTTCAAAATCTAAAAATGTCAAATATTTTAGCATATTAGATCTATATTTGCACATTTTATTCATATTTAAAGGCCACCTACTTAGCTAAACGAGAGTGCAAGATATGCTTTGTTGTTTAATGTGATTCATAAAGAGTACAAATGAGGTTTAGCTGCATTTTTGAACCCAGGGACAGACTGCTTTCTGGTGTGTGTCTGTATTGTTTTTTGTTACCGTCTTCATTTCCCTGCCCCCCACCCTCCCAGAATAAATACCTTATTCTTTTGTTAAGCTCACATTTAATTAAAATGTACAGGATTTGTGCAGTCAACTCGAATGAAACAAATAAAACAAGGGCCCCCTCTCTTGAAGGCATACGTTGTGAATGAAAAATGTCATTACAGTCTAAAATTTTTTGCAGTAAACAGGGCCTACAGAGGGAAGTTTCCCCTGTAATGACATCCATAAAATACACAAATGGCACTTTTAGTACCATCCTGAATATGGCATTTTCTGTGCTCTACACACAATCTAAATGGTTTGATCATAGAGCATAATACTCCATTGGGTTTATAGAACAATCAATGTTCCATAAAATGATGTATTTATCCAATAGTAGGCTCAGCAGTTACTGGTGTATGACATTGTAGGACACTGGCTTTGTACTGTTCAGCAGCACACATGCTGGCTGTAAAACTTATCTAACACTACTTCAACAACTTCATCTCATCTGTGTCAAGTAATTTGTTGAAGCCTCAGCTTGGCTTAAAAAAACTTGTAATAAAAATTCATAGAATTTTCAAGAGAATGAAAGCTGATGACAATAGAAAGGTCACATTGTGTCTCCACTAAAGGGGTCAAGGGTCATTTGCAGTTCTAAAACAGAAAGTAGATTTCATGCATCGTGTAGCAGATAAAGACGGCATTAAAAAGACTCGTCTCCAAAAGTAAATGTGTAACATGTCAGGAAAGTCTGGGTTAATACAATATTGCATGCAAACCTTTGCTTTTGCTTCCAAACAGCCCCCCCCCCCCCTTAAACAGGCATAAGCTTGGACTAAGCATAACATACTCTTCAAAATGAAATCACGGAAATGGACCAAGTGTTAGATCATACAGTGGTGCCTCGCAAGACAAAATTAATCCGTTCCGTGAGTCTCTTCGTCTTGCGGTTTTTTCGTCTTGCGAAGCACGGCTATTAGCGGCTTAGCTATTAGCGGCTTAGCGGCTATTAACGGCTTAGCGGCTTTAAGAAAAAGGAAACAAACTCGCAAGAACTCGCAAGACGTTTCGTCTTGCGAAGCAAGCCCATAGGGAAATTCGTCTCAAAAAACGGAAAACTCGTCTTGCGAGGCATTCGTCTTGCGGGGCACCACTGTATAAGATTCTTTAAAAGGTGGTGATGACCTTGTCTATGCTTCTAAATATGTGTTTTTCTAAGATTTTATCTGAAGGATTGTAAGAAGCAGAAATAATGCCTTTTTTGTGCTCTCCGTTCATTAAAACTATGAAAACCATTTACATCTACAAAAATTAATTTCATCTAGAATGGCCGTGTTTCAGGACAATGCATTTATCCACAGAAATAACGGTGGTGATATTTTCCCTTGCCCAAAGCTCACCCCCAAACCTAGCACCAGATATCACGCAGGAAAGCCAGTCACCTCCTTTTCTCCAGCTATCTTAGCAGAACAGCTGATCTCCCCTGCCTCTCTCTCTATGTTTAAAGGAGACAACAGGTCAACAATCTGTGGCTGATATGTTGGCTATCATGACTGGTGAAGTGAAATGGAAATCCTGCCCTGTGGTTGGAGGGATATCCAAACAATTGTACATTTAATGGGTGGTTTTTTTAATCATGTCAGTCTCTATGTGGAATAATACGACCAGTTCCTGAGCATACATAGAATCATAGAATTGTAGAGTTGGAAGGGACCCCAAGGGTCATCTAGTCCAACCCCTTGAAATACAGGAATACACTGGAGATTAGTTGAAATAATGTGGAACACTTTCCCCAAACTCCTTATACACACATGGGCCTTTCCTATTGTGGTCGTCTTTGCTTTCAAAGCTGTTCAATGTTCTTCCGGGTACATGGAAAAGTAGACTTCTCACATGGTCTAGCTTCCTATTTAGAAGCTGTGCAAGCAATAGACTTTCCAAGGGGCCAAACAGCACCTCTATGGCTTTTAAACATGCTGGAAATTAAAGCTACATGGGCAGAATCCTTCACACCAGGCTGTCAAGGGAACAACCATGAAGGCAGTATAAAGCATGTTGGTTTAAGAGAAAGAAGACCTTAATTTAACCCCAAAAACCCATGAGAAAAGGCCAAGCAACACCAGCTCTATTAGTTGCTTATCCTGGACCCAAGTTACTCATGCAGTCAACAGGCATAGGTGTCTGCTTCAAATGCAACCATGAGGAGACTATTCCAAAAAATATGCAAAATTGCTGTTGCACCAGTTTAAGCTCTTTTCCATCAAACTCCCTTAAAAGAGTAGGATCATGTTGTCCCCCTCACCCCCCAGCTCGGGTGCCTTAATTTCTGCATCCAGAGGAAAGGGCAGACATGTGGATAATTTTCAAAACTAGCTGGAGTCAATCAACATCTGGAGGCCCACTGGTTCTCTTTCTCCAATGTAGAACATTGAAAGGCTGGTAGAGATTTCCAACAACGAAAGGATTTCAGTACCAAAGGCCAAACTGAAAGCTACATCACCATATCCTCTTTGCACGCTCCAAAGAACATAAGCATAACTTTGTCAAGACAGGAGAGACATTAAGATTCCATTTGCAAGAAACAGTTCTTGCTTTACTGTCAGTGTGATGTAATTTGTGGGCCAGGGCCTTGAAAAAGAGAGGACTGGTTAGATGACTATATCAGAGGCACACAGGATCCCCATTGTAAATAGCCATGAGGGCGCATTCAGATTTGGATTATTGCATTAATTTTCCAGGTTATAATGCTAATGCTTTCTAACTTACCTTTTATACTGCATTACATGTTCATTATGGAACTGTGGCTTTTTAATCAATATGCTGACATCCCACACTTAATTTTAAACAGCGGGAAAGAAGTATGCTGGGATACCACCCCAAATATTGTCCCATGATATTCCAGGTTAATGGGGTTGCAAATAATATTTTTTCTGGAAACAAGTAATACAGAAATGAGTGGTAAGCTTCCACAATATTCTACTAGGCTTCCAGAAGTGGCTTCTATATCATGGGAAAGATCTGTTAAAACATGCAAATGAATGAATAAGGAAACACCAGGAAAACTGAATAAAAATGCTGATTGAATTCAGCCCTAGTGTGTGTATGAGGCAGGGCCAAGCCAGTTTCACTGAGCCCTACACCAGTATATTCAGCATGTGTACAGCACCCAAGGAGATAAACTCTGCCCTCAACAGATTTACAAAAAGACCTTCTGTTGTTGTTTATGTTGGTCTGTGTACCACAACATACACCGACGTTACTATGTAAATAATTGATAGTAATAACAACAAAAACTAATACTTTAATTGGCAAAATGGTATCATAGTCTCCAGGTGATCCAACTGAGAATTTTGGGGTCTTATATTTAACTTGCCTAGTTACGTTTTCTTGTTAGTGCACTAAAAATGATTACTGTCATAACTTGCTAGTCATATCTATGCCTTGTTTATAAATGGAAGCACGTTACCATGTATTGTCATATCTTTCCAGAGCAAATTATAGGAAATAACCATTTGTCTTCATTGCAGACACTTTCTTATGTATGGTGGAAAACAAACCACTATTCAACAACTGCACAGAGGCACCATTAAAATCAGATTTACAGTAAACAGAACCTGCAGCTGGGGTAAAACACTAACTGTTAGTATTTTAATTATCAGCGATGCTTTTGGAGGTCTAACATCTGCTCACAGCCAAATGACAGCAGCTGCTTGTGTACACTTAAAACAATGTGAATTTTGTCTATAAATATTAAAACATATTGTATGTTGTGTGCTTCTTGCCACTATACTCCTATTAAGCTAGTCATGTCTACAGGGCATTTTAAGCTCTTTCTTTCTTGTGGCAAATTCGCAAAGGGCTGACCCCTTCAAAAGAATGAGAGTCAAAGACAGCAAAAATTCTTGAGCCTGTAAATTGAAAATGTTTAGAGATAGTCGTAGAGGTCACTCCACTATCAAAAGGCTGCCACTAAATGCTTAGAAAACATCAGCAATAAGTTCTGATCATTGTGTTCCCAAGCAACTTCAAGGACAGCACTCCTCAGAGTATAGGGTTGAGCCCCCTTTTGTGGAAGACTTTTAAACATTTAGCATGTAAACAGCACAGGCTGCTGTTCTCCATAGAGTTTAAGAATATCTTCTGCTTCAAATTATTTGGATGGGTTGGTATTGCTAGTCCACTGTACAGGTTTTTAATCACATATTGGCATAATCATACTTCACTACAATGGGTATAGTGATCTCAAATTACCCAAACAATTGTTTATCATTGTTTTTCATCCCACCTTTCCTCCAATGAACTCAGGGGGGGGGGCTATATATTTTTCCCCATTCATGTGAACATGTCCATAATAAGGGGAAGAAAGCAGTATAGAACTGATACGAATTCATAGATGTGTGCTTGTCTGTACATTTTCGATGTTGCCTAATTCTGGACTGTGCTAAAAGGTGAAGAGACTATTCTGTAAGTAGTTACTGAAAAGGAATGTGGAGGATTGGTGAACTATTTTAAAGAAGAGATATCACACACACACACACACACACACTTTTAAAAAGGAAAATAAAACTTACAGCATAGTCCTATGCATGTCTACTTACAAGTAACTCTCACTAAGTTCATGGGAATTTACTCTGATGAAATTGTTTCTAGGATTGCAGCCTTAACAGTAATTGCGGCTCTACTGAAGGATCTATGGCAACAAAGGGCCACTTCATACAGTAGTTATTGTGAGGCATAAAGAGAGGCCAGGGTATTAAACCTTGACTCCTTTAATTTCCTTTAATAGAAGCTCTTCTGTTGATTCATTTGGGTCAAATTTCATTGCTTTGATGTTACTAAAATCATTTATTTATTTGACATGCTTTAAACAGTCCAGGGTCAAATGACAATATAAAATCTTGTCAGAATAATAAAATTAGTTCAATTTTTTTTAAAAAAAATACCATAAAATAATATAGCAGCCATTAGTAATAAAACAATTAAGTAAGACTGGTATAAAATTTATGCCTCACTCAGCGTCAGCTGAAACTGGGAGGCCTGAGCCAACCTATAAGCCAGAACCAAACAGGCTTGCTAAACATCTCTAGGAAGGCACTTTCGTAAGAAGGGTGTCACCACCAACAATGCCCTGTCTCAACTTGCTACCTAACACCAGCGCTTAAGAGTAGGGGTTAGTTCAACGATTTAAGTGCCCAAGGATAGTAATAATGGAAGGGGAAGTTATTCAAGGCATTCTAGGCCTAAGTTGTTCAGGGTGTTAGCAGCTTGACTTGTACCCAGAAACATATTGCAAGCCTACGTATAGATCTTTCTGCACAGGTGTTATATGTTCCCTCTCACTGTTTCCTGCGAACAGGCAGACAATTGCATTCTGAGATAGTTGTTACCAGATAGACTTCAAAGCCAGTTCTACACAGACTGTGTCACAGTGATCTAAGATAAACATTACCTAGACATGTATAATGGTGGACTGATCACCCTTGTTTAGGAACAGCCATAGCTGATGTATCTGCCCAAAGCAGATAAAGAGTATGCCTGGCCATAAATACTTCCTGGGTTTGAAGCAACAGAAAGACAGAGCATTTGCTCTCAGAGGAGGAACATGACAAAAACCCCACCAACTTCTACATCAACAATACTTCCCACCATTTTGTCTAGATCAAGATTAAATCTATAAATGCTTATCCAACCTGCATATCTTGCAGCACTTCCACAGGATGAATTTCACAGAGTGGGTTAGAATGGACCAGAGAGGACAATAAGGTTTTTTTAGGGGGCACAAGCTTGCCAATCAGAAGGTTGGCGGTTCGAATCTGCAACATTCTTAGGGATTTTATTTTGTTGTGGTTTATATGGTTATAGGGTTATTTAAATTTTCTAACATTTGAAATCTTATACCTATGGATGAATTTTGCTTGAATCCCAAATGCAACTGTCTTCCAACTCAATCCTGAAAGGTTTTAAGAATAGAATTATTTGTTTAATCCAGATGAGGGAAAATTGGGATGGGTTAACTGAAATTGAAACTAGAAAAAAAATGCCTTTGACATAGCCATATACAGTGTCTGGGCAGAAATCGCCAAAATGTCTGGGGAAATCCGGGTGTATGGCAGCCCATACATTTTTTAGATTTTGGAAAGAAAAAAAAAGCTCAACAGCTTTGGGCCAAACTTAAAAACAACACTTTTGTGTCTGAATTTTCACTTTTTGAAATATGGCAACCCTAGTTTTTTCAGCAAATGGGAGTGATCATTGTTCAGCAGTCAAGGATTGTGCTTTCTAGTTGTTGTTGTTGTTATTATTAAACAATCCGAGAGAAGAGGGGAGAAGAACCATAAAGAGCTTTCATATAAATACATTTTCGCAGACATCACATTCTAAGTAGACGCAGTTCCCACACTCTGCTATGTACTGAGTAACCCAATGATGTACATGCGCTTGTGAATTAGTCCTTAGGTTCCTGAAGGAGGACATTAAAAAACTGATTTGATACTGAGAAACAAGACGCATTTTGCTGCAGTAACTACCCAATTAACTTTTGTCAACAGTATGTTTCTGAACTAAAAGCATGCCCCAAAGTGTGGCACTTCATTGCCTTGTCTTACTACCTGACAAACCTTTAGGAATAGCTGCCACTCAAGTGGAGAAAGAAGGGGAGCTGATTCTCTGGTATGAGTGGTGAGCAATCCTTGCCAGCTTGTCATGTCTTTTCACTGCCAGTCTCTGAAATGTAGTACTTAAACACATTTGTTAATAATGACATTCTTTTAAACACTATTTAATAGTATGTTTCTACCAAAGTCAGTGCCTTTTAAAAAAATTAAGCGGGGATGGTCGCACATAGCAGGGATTTCAGTTGACCATAACAGGCAGACATGTTACCTCTATCAAGTCTGTCTGTGTGTTTTAAGTGCCCTTTGTTGTTTCCAGTTTGCTGCTTCTTGTTCAACAAGTCTTGGTGGTCCTGTCAGTCCCCTGTGCAGTAGTCCTCATCACATGAACTATGACCACCTGAATTCCATGAAGTAATGACTATAGTCCTGTCGAAGAAGGGAAGCTGTTTGAACCCACGCACAGCTTCTTCAGAACAAAGTCCACCTCACTGGAGTGGTAGGCAACATGCCCCAGAAACTGAGAACCATAATATGTAATGCATTTTATTCAACGGTGTGTGAAAGGAAGGCCAGCTCACCCAGTGGATCTTTCCCTTCCTCTTCCTCCTTGCAGCTCCAATTATTAAACAAACTCTTATCACAGATTTTCTGCCCTATGCCTAATTTGACCCTTGAAAGTGCACCTCAAACTTCCACATTTGCAAAACTAGAAGCTAGCATCAAACAAAGGATCCAATCCAACTCACCAACTAAAACTGGTGTAAGACGTCAATTCATTCCAACTCTACAATTCTATGATTCTATTTCCATGAGGCTTTCTCAGCAAGTTGTACTGAAATGCATGACCGTTATTCAGCAGCACTGGATTGTACTGAACTTCAGTATAAACTTGGTGTTGTATTTATGACCCAACTGTGCAATATTGGGACTGCAAACACCTTTAAAGCACTATATATCCCTTGCGCAGAAGCAGTTGCCACTAGAAGATTGAGCTGAGAGGTTGGGAAACTACCATCTCCTCCCTGTTTACAGTTCCTTTGATAAGTAAACATTGGTTCACATCACAGGGCTTGTTTGTGTGTGTCCTGCACTCACAGAAAAGCATTTTTTCCCGGTAGCATTTAAGATGCTGTTCTTAACCTCTGAAGTACAAAATACTTCCGGTTGCCTTTCCCCCCAAGAAATACTCTTGCAACATCAGACAACAGAAGAATAAAAGGTATTGGCAGCCCACCCCATCCATTCATGAGTTTGTTTTGCTAAAGAAAGCTTATGCTTTGATTCTCTAAACAATTTCTCACTAAAAGCAACATCAACCACAATGAAACAACGTCCCCCCACTACTCCCTTAAAAACACAACTAAAATTATATTGCAGATCTGTAGATTAATGAGCTGGTTCAGGCATTTCAACTCAAATGTATTTTACAGTAAATGTACTTAGTCCTATGTGATTTCAAATAGAATTATTCCTGATAAATTTGAATATAAATTTATAAAGCATTTAAACAAACTGTGTTTAAACTGTTTGGTTCATCAGATGCAAATACTGCGCATTAAGCAGGGAACACCCATTCATGAAAATAATGAAAACTGACACCAATATAATAAAATTGTTACAGGTTTATGAATTCTGGAACTTAACACAAACCGTACACTTACGTCCTTGTAACTGATGAAATGCTTTTTTGCAGTTTAGTTTTGATCCGCAATCCATATAGCACATGTTAGGTGTGCATTTCTGTAACGTGAAAGATTGCTAGGAGCATTTGTAGGTTTAATGGAAAGCTGGAGAAGAGCATGAATTGGCAAGGAAGCAAGTATGATAACTGGGGACAAGGGGCACAATAAGGCAAGGAGTGAGATAAATTGTAGCTTATGGACTCTACCAGCAAGCGTTCACAAAACAGTCACATGGAAAGCATTGTGCAGAAACAAAAGGCAGTAATGACAGAATTGGGCATTTTTGTTTCAGAAGGCAGTCACAGATGGGTCTGTCATACTGCATGCTTCCTTTTTAGGAAACCTCAGCTACTGTCACTTTACATCATGCCTGTAGACAAAGGAAGCTACAGGATTAAGTGCAAGAGGGCAAAGGGACTGCCAATTAAGTCTGTGAATGCCCAAAACTGAGCCAGCAATTTTAATATGTTCTGTTTGATCAACTGGTCGCCTGGAGTTCTAGTTAAAAAATATACATTGTAGATTTCTCCTTTTCTTTGATTCAAATGGCAATTTTTCATTCTTAGCTAGATGACATCACAGCAGCATAAAAGTGTTCAACGACATCACTGTTTTCTGTATACAAATGCCTTTTTCTCTTTGTTTCTCAAAAGCTACTACACCTCTTAACAGTTAATTTTAAATAAATAAATGAGTTAATTTTGTTGTTGTTGTTCTGAATGGAAGTGATAATCTATTATTTCCTTATAAATCAATAGTACAACACAAGACCATAAAAACAGACCTTTATTGGGTTGGGACTGACATGAGACTATCCACCCTCTCATAGGAGCTAGTACTATCTAAGCACTTCTTTATATAACTTCATTCTTAAAAGGTTTAAAGTAAACAACGATTCTTTAAAAGCATACAGAAAAAATAGCCAGTTATGATGGGGGAAGAAACATATTGTAGGAACAGTTATTGACAGTAGCACTCCAGGGTTTCAGATAGGGGTCTCTCCAAGTCCTGCCTGGAGATGCTGGGGATTAAGCCTGGGGCCTTCTACATGCAATGCTGATGTGCTACTACTGAGCTGCAGACCTCCCCATCATAACACATACTAGGTAGAGATGATGATGATGATGATGATGATGATGATGATGATGATGATAATAATAATAATAATAATTATTATTATTATTATTATTATTATTATTATTATTATTATTATTTATACCCCGCCCATCTGGCTGGGTTTCCCCAGCCACTCTGGGCTGCTTCCAAAAAAATATTAAAATATAATAGTCTGTTAAAAATTAAAAGCTTTCCTAAACAGGGCTGCCTTCAGATGTCTTCTAAAAGTCTGGTAGTTGTTTTTCTCTTTGATATCTGGTGGGAGGGCATTACACAGGGCGGCTGCCACTGTTCCCTGTAACTTGGCTTCTTGCAGCGAGGGAAGTGCCAGAAGGCCCTCGGTGCTGGACCTCAGTGTCCGGGCAGAAGGAGTCACTCCCTCAGGTAAAAAGGACCGAGGCCGTTTAGGGCTTTAAAGGTCAGCACCAACACTTTGAATTGTGCTCAGAAACGTACTGGGAGCCAATGTAGGTCTTTCAAGACCGGTGTTATGTGGTCTCGGCGGCTGCTCCCAGTCACCAGTCTAACATATTCTGGATTGGTTGTAGTTTCCGGGTCACCTTTAAAGGTAGCCCCACATAGAGCGCATTGCAGTAGTCCAAGCGAGAGATAACTAGAGCATGCACCACTCTGGCGAGACAGTCTACGGGCAGATAGGGTCTCAGCCTGCGTACCAGATGGAGTTGGTAAACAGCTGCCCTGGACACAGAATTGACCTGCACCTCCATGGACAGCTGTGAGTCCAAAATGACTCCCAGGCTGTGCATCTGGTCCATCAGGGGCACAGTTACCCCATTCAGGACCAGGGAGTCCTCCACACCTGCCCACCTCCTGTGCCCCCAAAAAAGTCCTTCTGTCTTATCAGGATTCAAACTCAATCTGTTAGCCACCATCCATCCCCCAACTGCCTCCAAACACTCACACAGGACCTTCACTGCCTTCACTGGTTCTGATTTGAAAGAGAGGTAGAGCTGGGTATCATCCTCATACTGATGAACACCAAGCCCAAACCCCCGATGATTTCTCCCAGCGGCTGCATGTAGATGTTGAAAAGCATGGGGGAGAGGACAGAACCCTGAGGTACCCCACAAGTGAGAGCCCAGTGGCCTGAACACTCATCCCCCACCACCACTTTCTGAACATGGCCCAGGAGGAAGGAGCAGAACCAGGGTATAACAGTGCCCCCAGCTCCCAGCCCCTGTAGACAGTCCAGAAGGATGTTATGGTCAATGGTATCAAAAGCCGCTGAGAGATCCAACAGAACTAGGAAACAGTTCCTAGCCCGCCGGAGATCATCGACCAGTGCGACCAAGGCAGTTTCAGTCCCATGATGAGGCCTGAATCCTGACTGGAAGGGATCCAAGTGGTCCACTTCTTCCAGATGTGCCTGGAGTTGTTCAGCAACCACTCACTCAATCACCTTGCCCAAGAATGGAAGATTTGAGACTGGGCAATAGTTGGCCATATTAGCCATATCTAAGGTTTTTTAAGAAGCGGTTTGATAACTGTCTCTTTCAGCGGATCTGGGAAGGGATAAAGCCATATATCAGTTTCAGGTGCCCCCAATCCCAGCCCAAAGGAAAAAGTTTACAATGCTTTGAAAGGATGGTGAGGTAGATCTATGGCAAGTCTCGAGGGAAAAGAAAATTCAGGGAAGGGAAAATGAGAAGAGCTGGATGTAGGGAAGAGTGGAGATGGCTGGCAGCACATGCATGTACAGCACAATTCATTAGGGTGTGCATCCAGGAAATTTTGCCTTTGTGGAAGAGGGGACAGGAGTGCCCATGGCTTTGTATCGAGCATCACAAACCACAAGCCTTGGTTTGGAGAACATGCTAAGCCAAAATTATGGCTTAGGTCACAGCTGTGCAGCAAGCAGTAAGAGAACCTGAAAAGGAGAGCAGTGGTCACTATCTTCTCTCCAGGAATGCACACGTTCACACTAAACCATTGTTTGGCTTAGCATTACACACAGATCAGCTCTGTGTATACAAAGGACTTCCAATTTTGTAGCAGCCATGATTAAATTGGAATAAATCTTGCACTTGGAAGCTTATAGTTCCCTGTATGATAATTTGAACACAGAAAAGTTGAATTGGGATTTGTTATGCAGGCTTCTCAATGCTTCCCTTCCCCTCCCCTTTGAAAGTTGGTTCCACACTGTGTATAGGGTTATGGTTGCAAGCTTAAGTCTGACAAAACCTACTTCTGTTTTAAAAGCTAATTGTCACTGCAGAGCAATTTTGAAGCAAAGTGGTGTGCTTGGTATTCTCATTTGCATGACAATACCCAGAATGCTTTTGCAGCTTCACAGCTATTTCATGGAAGTGCTGATGATGTGCTTGAGCTTTGGGAATAAACCTAGTCATGTGCCTTTGCTTTGTATGTGCCTTACATTCTATCCTACAGTGTGTATTTTATGGGGGGGGGGGGCAGAATTAAAAGAATTAAGGGCACACAGCATTACAAGCACAGCCTGACCAATGTGTACTTGGTCTGCTGCTATTGGCAATCCAAACAGTGGCTGGTGGGGTGGCAAATTTCTAAGAGCCATTGATTAACTGATCAGCAGGTTCCCCTGTGAATATTTTCTAAGTGCTGACATTAGTCATCTAGAGCTCTGTCAGGAGAGCTGTCACAATACATTAACTATCAATTAGAAAAATGAAACAATTAACTTCTAACATGCTGAACAGAATGAGTAAGAAAACAGTTGAACAAATCTGATTTTATTCATCCTTCTCTCTCTCTCTCTCTCTCTCTCTCTCTCTCTCTCTCTCTTGTGCTTGCTGCATAAAATAAATTCACTACGTTCATTTAATTCGCAGAGCAGACTGCTCTATTGTGTGGATTTCACTGTTGAGATGCTGTAACACTAATTGTCAGTTCCCACTGATCAAAGTAATTTGGTTGAATAATTGGTTTACATACTATATTTTATTTTCCCCACCAAAAAGGGGGGGAGGGGAAGTGTTATAACAAAAGATTATCCAAAGAGGAGGAAGTATTTTCATGATCACCCCAATTTGGTGTCAATGTAGCAGGTAATACATGTTTTCTCAGCAATAAATGGAGAGATAAAGCAATACCCTGTTTACTGGGTGGAAAGATACGTACACTCAACACAACCTTTATATCAGTGTTGGGGGAAGGAAAGGTTGGGGGTGTGTTTTTCCCCAGCACCAAAAAAACCCCAAAACAAACAAAAAGAAAGGTTGGGATTATTTAAACTTAATAATATTTTTCAGATGGTAACTTGTATATTTAATTTTTTTTTACATACAACTCTATTTGTCCATTAAAATGTTTGAAGGGGGGGGTTAAATAATTGGATGTGAGTTAATTGGTTAAATTCTATGTTACTTCCTTGTTATTTCAAATGTGAACTAATTGCCCATCTATTGTTGTCAGCAGTCTTTTAAAAGGGTTTTGTGCCAAAAGTTATCAGGATGATAGTACTTTACTTTCTAGTCAGTACAGTCTCGGTTCTACTTGTATTATATAAAATATTTTAATGTATTCAGATGTGTGTTTATTCACAAGCAAGTCTTAGTTTAGTAGACTTGCTCCAGCATGAATCAGCAGGAGTTTTTAAAGCTTTTGTCCAGATCCAGAGCAGGTCTGGGGAGTCTGTAATCCTCCATATATTGTTCAGTTACAACTCCTACCATCTCGTAACATTAGTCATGCTAGGTGGGGCCGATAGGTGTTGGGCCCAACAGGTACTCCATTCCTGATCTAGAGAGTAAAAGCTGTAGCTAACAGGGCAGAATTTCACAGGCAGTTGGGTAATACCTGCAGGGTGATTGTGACCAACAATTTGCAATTTCGGGAAAACTAAAAAACCTACTCATTATTAACTAACTGATAATATTTTATGTTATTTTCTTCGATACAGCAAAGATGAACAAGGTACCTTTGCCGTAAGTGTTAAAAATTATGGCTCTCCTTCAAAAAGAGCAAAGGAAACTGGGATTTAGACTGCCTGGATAGCAGACCTTCAAGACACACCAACCAATGCAGAAGACTGTAGAACAGGCATCCCCAACCTTTGGCCCTCCAGATGTTTTGGACTACAATTCCCATCATCCCTGACCACTGGTCCTGTTAGCTAGGGATCATGGGAGTTGTAGGCCAAAACATCTGGAGGGCCAAGGGTTGGGGATGCCTGTTGTAGAACAACTGTGGTTACTCAGTAACAGGGGGGGAAGTGGCTAGTGTGTTCTCAGAAGAACCATCACTTTTTATTTTATTTCTTTATTTTTACATATTTCAGAACTTATCTCAACTCAAAAGCATTTCTTTTAGGGATAAGCCACAGCTTGTATATGCCTCATCTCCATGCAGGCTCCTCTTGAAGTGTGCAGCTGTCCTGTAATTCAAATGGGAAGTTCCCAGGCCAACCAAGGTGGACAGGAGTAATTCAATGAGTGGAGCTGCAGTCTGGCAAAAGGTTGACCCTGAACAACTATTTTTCCTTATCCTGAGCAAGTGGTACAACTTTCTGCTTGCAGAAAAGCCTGAGGGAGATGCGATATTATAAACTGTACTGTTTTACAGCTTAACATCATCTCAGGAGTGGGAGGCCATGGAGGTCGGACAAATTTTTTCCACTTAGGGCACTTCCAGTAGGCTGTTTATTGTGGGTTTGGTGGTGCTCATCCATGCAAATTTTGCACAGCATCCACATGACACCATCCTCACCAAAATGCTGTACCATATTATTTCCCATTCAATCTGGGTTTACACTTAAAAACAACAAAACAAAACAAAAATTAACTAAAATAAGCTGCACAAATGGTAAATCTGGATTAAATAGGGAAATAATATGGAATGGCATTATAAGGATGACATCATGAATATGTTGTGAAAAACTTGCATGCATAAGCAACACCAAAGCCACAACTGCTGTGTGGAAACACTCTGTGTGTGTGTGTGACACACACACACACACACACACAGAGAGAGAGAGAGAGAGAGAGAGAGAGAGAGAGACTATTATACATAGCTTATTATAACCATCCTACCCTGTGTTCTTCTGGTAGCCCAGTTCAGCGACCCTAAATACAAGGATTATTCTCCAACACTACTTAGTGGTTAAATAGTAAAGGTAAAGGTACCCCTGAACATTAGGTCCAGTCACGGACGACTCTGGGGTTGCGCGCTTACTCGCTCTATAGGCCAAGGGAGCCGGCGTTTGTCCACAGACAGCTTCCTGGTCATATGACCAGCATGACTAAGCCGCTTCTGGCGAACCAGAGCAGCGCACGAAAATGCTGTTTACCTTCCCGCCGGAGCGATACCTATTTATCTACTTGCACTTTGACATGCTTTCGAACTGCTAGGTGGGCAGGAGCTGGGACCGAACAACGGGAGCTCACCCCATCACGGGGATTCGAACTGCTGACCTTCTGACCGGCAAGCCCTAGGCTCTGGTTTAGACCATAGCGCCACCCGCGTCCCTACTTAGTGGTTAAAGAACACCTTTTTGTGTTTAAAGCACTTTGTATCCTCATTAATCTCATATATTCTCATTAATCCCTATGACAACATTTATTGTTAGTTAATATTATTATCTGCATATTTAAAATTGCTGAGGGGTGGGGAGGAAAGCAAAGTCTGACAATACCTTACAATTCATGAGCTTATTGGTGAGATGAGATTGAATTTCACAACATGCTCTTGGCTTCGATGGTTGAAGAGAGGATTTTACAAATTCAAGGAGGATAAATCTGTTAATGGCGACATCAATGGCTGCTAGGCATGATGGGTATGTTCTGCCTCTGTGGTTGGAGGCAATATGCTGGAACCGCAGGAGGGGACAGTACTGTTGCAATCAGGTCCGCCTTGTGGGTTTCCCATAGGCATCTGGTCAGCCACTGTGAGAATCAGATGCTGGACAAGATGGGCAATTGGCCTGATCCAGCAGGCTTTTCTTATGTTTTATGTTAGGCGCTACACCACACGAGGTTTTGTATGAAGAGACCCAAGACATCTCTGGAGCAGCTACATTCTGACTACACTACTCTCAAAGGACAATTGTATTCATAGCATTGCTCAAATGACTTTCATTGAAAAGCAATTAAAAGCTCTGAAAAATCTCATAACTCCTGGAGATGACATAACACCCATTAATTACAATGTTCAGTGAGGTCACACCTATGAATTATGAGGTGAATTCCGAACTGTTATTCACAAATTAGAATCATATTTTCAATGCTTCCTAAAACCTGCCTATTGATAAGCAAGGGCTAATGTGATTACTCAACAGCTAAAAATATCTATTAATTGCACATATTATGTGATTTCAGAGAACAGTATGGAAGTCTTTTATTCTGAATGGCAGAAAGCATCTCTCCATAGAATAAAAGATAAACACTTCTAAGCAGCTGTATGAATAACTCATAATGCATAGTACTGTGATTATCCAGTGACAACCACACCTTGTGTTGAATATAATTGCTCAATTATCTTCTGCTACATCAACCAGAAACAAACTCAGTCGGTCTGAGTAGGGGGGAATGCTCCAGAGAAAAAGTCTGCTCAGAAACAAACTAAAACTTCAAGCTATATTATTTGACCTCTGTCTCCCTTGCATGGATGTGTATAATTTCATGTACATTAATAAAGTTGCTGAATGGCTCTGTACATTTGTATAACTTTCATTATGCATATAGGTATACACATACAATTAGGCATGCAAACGTGTGCAGGTTCAGGACTGTGCACCATTAAAATAAATGTTGCTGTGATGAATCAACTGGCCCTAGGACCTATGGGACAGATGACCTGTATATGTGACAATTAGTAGTAACAAAAACAACCTACAACCATACATTGGTCTCCACCTTCCACCAGCCTATCTTAATAGACACAAACCTCATAGTACATAAGGTCACTTGTCTAGAATAGATTTCCACTATTCTGTGGGACAAAAAGGGCAGAAACACCCTAAGGAGTTTTTCAAATGATCTGTTTAGCAAATAAAGCTATACCCTATGTACAGAGGCCATTTCACCTAGTCCCACAAGCTGCCTCTCTAGGGTTCCATGTAGACTTTTTGATCCCTCTGGCAGAGCATTGACTTAAACATTGTAAAGAGGAAAGTCACTAGTTATGGCAAGTAAAAAGGCCAGGGAAGATAACATGGATTAAACTAGTGTTTCAATTCACACTACTGTAGGCATCAGCTGCAGGCATATCAAAGGGACATCTATTGGTGCCATAAAAATTCATCTTCATATGCATAACTCACTCACTTTGTCTTGGAAAATGCCACAAATTCATCTTATTTGAAAAGTGGAATGTACACACACAAAAAATTCCTCTGGGGAGCTGAGCAAAAATGGGGGCTTTTCTTTATATCTGCAATTTTAAGACTCTAAACCACATCAACTCAAAAATTACCATCAAATTGTCTGAAATCAATTGTCACAAAGACATTCTTTTTCTTTTTCTCTCTCTTTCTCTCTGTTATGGTTCTGTAGATGATTATTTTTTTAACATCTTGGCACCTTGGCTCTGTAATTGGTTAAGAAATAATGTGCAAAACTCAAAAGTTAAGTTATAAAAAGGCGTTTTTAAAGCAAATGATTTGACAGCTGCAAACGCTGGATAACACCTAGATGCATTATAGAAACAGTGTGGATAATTACTTTTTTCAAAAGGAAAGGCTCTATGGACTAAGGTCCTCTCTGAATTTCCCTGCAGCTCACTTAATGTGCTGTAATCCAAATCCTGTTGTCACCTCAACCTACGTCTCTTTATCATCCATACATCAGCAAGAATGATGGGCTGTGTCCCATGATTCTAACAGTCTCCCTTTGAAGGATCCACATGTTAATTACCGCACTAATTACGGTTTTTGAATAAGCAAATGAAGTAAGCAGTCTATGGGAGGTACGGGCATAAACCTAAGACTGAGAAAATACTAGTTAGTACATTCATCAATGTAAACTGACACACTGAACATACTTAAAAGAAGTAGAGGAAACACATTTAAAAGACAAGCATCTTCAATAATTAGGGTTCCATACAGGGGGAAAAAAGAAATGTTATTTCTTAATGGCAAGTGCATTTAAACTGTTATCTAAAGATCTGAAGGTAAGCCTGCTTAATTCACTGCTTCTTCTTTTGTTATTAGGAAAACATAATTGTTCCAAATAATTAGCACTAGAGTACATCACAAGCTGACAACAAAATTATAGAAATCTTCATATTCAGATCCGTCTAGCTGGCTATTAGGAACAGTTTCTGATCATAACCCATTAGCTGAAGTGCTGTGAGTTCTTGATTGCCACCAAATAACCTCAGATATCTGCTTAAGTTAACAGCCTCTATTTAGTCAAGAGTTTCCTTGACAGTAAAAATTGCTTGGAATTTTTACAGCTGCCACACAAAAGAACAGTATCAGATGGTGTGTTCTTAGAAGATCTGGTGCTAAAACTAATTGGAAAATGTGGATTTTTAACCCTTTGCTTTCTAAATAGAAAGCAGCTACATTTCAGATTGTGACTATGAACCATGGCCTTTTATAATTATTCAGAATTAAAGTGAATGCATTTCAAATGTCTCTTTTTCTGATGTTCCTACTAATTAAAGTAAGATTGGTTTATAGTGGATTATTTTTTTTAAGAATTCCTGTTTTGTTTCTTCCTTTCCTACTTAGCTTTGATCAAATAGTACTATATTTTCTTTCAATGCAATCCAAATTCTATTTTCTCTCTTTTTGTTCCTTTTTATAATGCCGGCATAGATACACTGTAATTCATTTTTACATTGCAAAATAGAACTCCAAGGGCCATAGGGAAAACAACCCATGAAGAGGGAAGCTTATTTCAAAAGACACTGCAAAGCAGATACTTAGGCCAAATAAAAGCTGTATAAAATCTCAAAAGAAAGGGGGGGGGAGTGAGAAAGGTGATGTCCCTTGATACTTTGGGTAAATCTGGGTGAATTATTGTTAATGTACTATAGGGGAAATGGAAACTTGTTTAAATATCCAATCTAATGCCAGTTATCTATAATGCGATTTAAAGCTACTTTCAAAATATTTTTTGAGATAATAGCTTAGTTTATAAACCTACAAAGCTTTATGTCAAATCCCAGGAGGAATAACTTTGATTACTAGAGTAATTAATGATGCTGGATAGTAATATGGATTTTCTGTTAAGATTTGAGTTGGAACTTAATTAGTCTTCACATTATGATTTGCTGATTAATTATGGATATTTAGTTATAAAGAGATGTTAATTATTAATCTTAAAAAAATCATCTAGTATAATTAACTAAACTCTAGATGTTGGCTACCCTTCTCCTTGTGGACAATGTATATATGTGTGTGTGTGTGCGTGCGTGTGCAATGTAGTCCAAATTCCTACAATTAGTTCACTTACTGGGCCTATTTTTATTAATTTAAATATTAAGATAACCCAGCAACTGTGAACTTGTTTTTGTTCTTGTTGTTTAGGTGTACCTTGATGAACAGGGCTCACAACCAAGTGTATGTAATCATTGGAAAAAAGATGGGGTGTACAATACATTCCAGAATGGGCTTTAACTTGGTATAATGTTGAAATAACGTTTTCATCCTAAAGGAGCAATGTTCTCCTGTGATTGATGGCCTTTGTCAGTTTCCATGTTAAGCTGCAGAGTGAAGCACAGTATTGCTTCAGATATCTTTATTCTGCCCGCCCCACACCAGAAGCCTTTAGTGACGTTAAAAAAAATTAAAGCAAAACCACTAATTAGCATAATACAGTAATTTACTCATACACAAAATCACTTCACTTTTTTTAAAAAAGTCATGCTTTCCTTCACTCACACGCCCTGAATAAAATCTGTCTTGTTATCTGAAAAGGGGGAGGGGGCTGTGATTAGGAAAAAAGGGTTAAACCAGAGAGCGTCATCAGCATTTCAATGTCCTGGAACTTACCCTAGTAACACAGACTCTGAACAGGGATCTGTTTACATTATCTCTAGGATCATCTTGACAATATTTATTCTCTATTTACCTAAATGAGGCAATATGATGATATTTATTGCTTAGAATGGCTAAATATAGACTTTTCCTGAGCTCTCAGTACCATAGTGGGAGGTTTTGCTCTAATCTACATCTTTAAACTGACAAGCTGGAGAATTCCTAATGAATGCCTCTTTTCATCTGGATGTCTGTGTGTATTTGACAGTATAAATATTTAGCAATATCGGAGTCAGCTTGTGATTTTACCCAGATGGACTGACTGATGCTTTGGCTTGACGCTGCCAAAGACAATCCTTGTCGTTATATAAGCAATTCCCTCTTACTTCCTAAGAAGCAATTAGGTGGCCAAAGGCAGCAACCCAAAAATAGTGAAAATACTTCTGGTATCAGCTGACAACTCTGAGGGATAAATAAAATATGGTACTTAAATTATTACCACTTTGCTTTCATGAATCATGGGATTAAAGCATTCACTTTCAAAAGTACATATAAATTGTAGGGTTTCTTATGTCTGTAATTTGCAAGAAACTAGAGTTAAAGTACTAGCTAATCACTCAGCTCACATTCACCTTGGGAAATGTGCCACCCTTGTTTGTCATTTTTGAAAATTGCATGCCTAAGCAACAATGCTATTTTGAGGAAGGTGAGGGGAGGTAGTTCCTTGTTTATAACATATATTTCAGGCTGGTTAAAATATTTGTTAGGGCTTTAATACACGATTACAGATCTAGCCCACGTTTATATTTTTAGACAGACTGCTCAGAAGAATTTCAGAAATAGAATTATATATCATTCTTGCCCACCCCACAGCTACCCAATCATGGGTTTAAACAATATCAGATTGCACAGGCAATTGTCAAGCCTTTGCTACAACCCTGCTCCCTCCCAATAAAATGCATATACATCACACTGTAAAAGTAATCAAAACAGAGCAATAATTTTATGCACAACATGTCTCTGATGACTTCTGTCTTCTAAGCCATAATGTATCCTTGCATCACACCATAACATAAAGATGGTATTTCAGGAGGCCTTTACACCAGGAATGCTGTTCTAATATTATATTCTCTGATGCTTTAATTTATCTTTCAAATTCTGTATATTGTATGTTTTTATCCACTTGTAAGCCGCTTTTAGACCCGGATGTGCTGAACAGTGGTGTATAACTTCTTAAAATAAATAAATAAATATTGGATTATTTTCCCCTCGCATTTTCTTCCAAAGGACTCCAAGTCTGTGAAGGATGTGTGCCATGTTTCTGTCAGAGGTATTAATATTAATGGTTCCTAGGGAGGGGGCAAGTGTTTCTGTATGAACAAAGAGCAATGGTCACAAATTATTTCTGGAGAAAGTGAAATTGCCATTTCTTGGCAGTGCTATTAGTTCCTCTACTACTTTCTTATTTTCTTTGTTTTCAATACACTCTTCACAGTCTTTGTGTAACCCATGCAATAACCCAAGAGAAAGGGCAAACAAGACATTCTTCTTCTTGACACTAATATCTATAGATCCTATTGTACAATGATACCTCGCACTATCACAAAACAACTCAGCTAACAGAATTCTCAAACCCCAAAAAGTGGCATTCTTAATGTATTCCGCAGGCAAGTGGGAACAATGCCCACTGATAATCAGACACACACAACAAGCTGCCGTTGGGACTCTCTAGTTATAATGTACAATAACTGCAAGAGCAAAGGACTTCAGTTGTGTTGCTGCAGCATTTTTCCTTTTATTTCTATTTCAGTTTTGAGTTCCTTTTCAATTATTATTCTCCTCAAATGTGCTAGCTGCCATGCAGAAATAAATATATTCTATTTTCTATTTATTGGATATAATTAGTAATAAATTTGTTATTGACCAAATATTGTACACTGGGGCCTGCAGCACAATTCAAAAGCCTCTATTCACTCAATCATTACATACTCAGACTTCAATTAAGCTCAGTTGAATAACTTTGCTCTGTGTATTAATGTGGTTATTGCTGGACGGATGATGGTGTATCTAACCATAATATGAAAAGGTGAATCGTGTTACAAATGGCTGGGCTGTGGACGAAAGGAGAGCAGAGATCACAAGTAGACATGAGAAGGCATTCAGAAATGGGCATCAGAGAACAGAATATTGCAAATTTAGAGAGAGATCAACTGAAATATACTGGGATTTATTTATTAAATTTATAAAACTTTTATCTGCCTTTCTATTAGTTATATAAAGTACCTGACATACTTCCTAGCCTGTTATCCACTGGTTGCTGAAATGAGATGAAAAGGCACCTGGGATTTTTAAGAAAGAAGGTGCTGCAGTTAGTAATGGGGTTTCTATACCCTCCAACATTTCTCCAATAAAAATAGGGACAGCCAAGAATAGGCCTTTGCCAGAATCATTAGAAGGAAGTTAATCAGGCTGAATTGGTGTTGGATGGGAAGCAGTCAGGATCATGGGAGAATGTGGCTGGGATTAACTGAGGGGGTTGGATTGTAACAGGGTTGAGCAAAAGGCAGGTCCAATAAGGTAATATATTGTTCAATATATTGGCCTGCAGATGCTGCATGTATATGACATGCAGTTCATAGCATGGGAAAAGGCTGGGTCTCCTTGATCTAGAAAACGGATAGTGCATGATGGCAGCAACAGCTCAGAGAAAGCAATGGAATACAGTCTTTTCAAGGTCCTGTGACAAGCTACTGAAAAGGCTGAAGTGAGAAATTATTAGGTCTGATGCAGCAGCATGTTGTGCAAACTGTATTGTTTTACAAAATATGCTATCAGGAAAAAATGCATTAGCTCTAATAAGCCAAAATGGTGTGATTCATTGCTTAATTTCAGGGTACCAGACTATAAAGTATATCAAGCCTGCCACAACTAATTTTTGCAGTGGCGTGCTATATGAAAAATGAAATGTCCAAGTGGCTACAAGTGAAAAGCTTCCATTTTTCTTCTGTGAATGAATATTACTTACTCTAATGATGTATAATAGCCTGCAACTACATTTAACCTGTGTATAAAATGGCAGCACAAACTGTTTACCTAGAGTTATGAAGAAGAAAATAGCAAATCAAGCAAAGGAATCTGTAGTGTATACATTAACCTCCCACATGCCAACATAATTTCCCCCTTCAGATGATCTATAACAGTGTCTTCTGTATCCATTTTATTTATTTATTTATTTCCTCTGTTACACAAATAGTTTAAGCTTCAAGTATCTAACGTGTCAAATCATGTGTGATAAATTGATGCCAAAATGCAGCTAATTAATAAGTCTGATGTTGTTTGGAGTTAAACAGATGCTGCTTCAACTGCAGCTATTAAAATATAATTATATTCTGTATTTCTCAAATGCACAGGTATGATATAAATTAAAACAAATTAAAGGAAAAAATATTAGAGTGCACTGTAATTTACAGAATTATAATAAGCATATATTGGGGGATGAAGCCTTAACTTATATAATACCGTAAAAATGAATTAATGTGGTCAATAAAAAGACAGCAATAAAAGGAATATACCAGTTATTAAAAATGGTGAAATTCCTTAAAAAACCCACACAACTGATCTGTCGTGGCTAAATCAAGGTACGGCTGTTGATTATACTCGTACACATGATGTCTGAAGTAGCTGCTCACTCTTATTTCCAAGGAGTATGAATGTGCATAGCAGAAACAACATTTTAATACTAGCTTTTGTTATATGTTGAGAGCACAACCATTCTGACTGCCTTTGTCTGTCTTGTTCGGAAAACAAGTCCTTATCACCTTCTTTCTTTCCCTTTTATTCTAAACTGATATATCTAGAGGGAATCAATTGACAGGGAGAAAACTGAAGTTAGAAAATTCTATCATTTTTGAAGTAAAGTTTGAGAGAATCTGATTAGGTCTCACACTGCAATACCAGGTATTCAGTTTTTGCCAAAGGGCCAGCTATTATTATTAACATCATTTGTCTGAATCATTACTCTGCACCTTGGTTCAGCAAACACTATGAAGATGGCATGGTAATAAATGACCGCAGGATTCTTTCCTGCTTCGGCCTGTTTTTATCTGCCACCTCTCTACCGTCAGCTCCATCTTTCTGAACCTCTCTGAATCCCCATCAGGGACGGGGCGTCTATTTGTTTTCCACTAGGTTACCACACTGTCTATTGTTGTTTGCACTAAAGGGTACAAATTCAATTCATTCTTGTGACATAAAAGCACTGATACAGTAAATTCTTTGCCCAAGAGAAAACACAAACAAAGTTGCTGAATACAGGCTATGATGTGAACTGCTAGTATGTTTGTGACCAGCCTTTCCAAGACAGTGTTACTTACCAAATGTCCCGTCCCCCCCCCCCCCCGCAGCACACTAGACAATAAAATAGACTGTTTTAAACTTATATTAACCTTTGCAAATTGGCACTCAGCAGAGAATAGCGAGTTTGTAAAAAGGGTTAAATAGCAAAACCTAACTGTAAACCGGAGAGCAAATAATGGAATGGAAGGTAATGCAGCCTATCAGAGCTGACGAGATCAGGAAACCAATCCCTTGCAGTGTAAAAGAATGTAGCAATTTGCTAGGTAATGATTAACGCAGAAAGATAATAATATGCAACTAAGATGAAGATTTGAACGGTTTAAAATAAGGGTGGTGCAAAATGGAACCTAGAGTAGTGTAAGACCACTAACTATATTTTTGTTCCTGCAAACTAGATTTTACACTAGTCAGTTTAATTGCCGCTACCAATATGGAAAATATAATTGGTGCATGATCTGAATGAGTCAATCAAAGTGAGCAAACTCTGGAAATCTGTGGGTACTACCCCAGTGTTGCTCAGGGTGCAGAGATTAATTTTAAAAAGATACATAGCAAAATATCTCTGTTGGTTGAAAAAAAAGTACTTTTCACACTAGTGGGATTGGGGCGCACCCAAAGTATTACTATACATTTGATGATCTAGACAACCGTATAGAAGTTCTCCTAGTTCAAATTATTTTGCGTGTTGAGGTCCCCAAGCCACCCCACTAAATAAATCACAATTCACACAAAAATTTTGTTTAAGGTTTTTGGCATAATTTTGGCCACAACTTTATTAAAATACATAATGTGAGTGGTTGCTTAGGCATTGGTTACGACTATCTGTACGCCCGGGACAGAACTGACTTCCGGATTCCAGCGAAAGCCAGTAAGGGAAAACAATATTGGGGAGAGAATGGAGCTAGGCACCATACCGTCACCCCTCCTCACATGCTCCCATGGGCTTGCACGGCCCTAGACCCTTGCCAGGGATATGGACAAAAGTATGGCAAACCCCTGGATTCCTTTAACGGAATTCCATTGCAGCAGCAATGTTGGAGGGGCAGGCACAGCCAACCCTTACCCCTCCTCCAACCAAATTTTAACCAATGCCTAACCGCAACCTTACAAGTTGTGATGATTTGCTATGCAGTAGGCAAAAACCAAATGGCACCAGCCAATCTGCCAAATGGACAAAATTCCTACCAGGCCCCTGCCCCAAAAGCAGATGACCCCATGACAGGCATAGCAATGTCAAGCGCAACAGCCCTAAATTAGGGAGGGAGGACAGGCGATCCGATGCACGAAACAAAAGAGACTGAAAAAAGCTGTGTGCCAAGAATATATAACCTTTGGGCCAACCCACTAAATGGTAACATCAAAATCTCCCAAACAACCCAAATTGGTCCAATCACAGTCATGGCCATCCAAACGGTCCAGCCCAGTAACCAAGAGGGGGTGTCCTGTTAGATCCCACCGCAACACGTGCTCTCCATGAAGGAGAACACGCTTTGCCTGAGCACTTTCCTATATAGCAGTTACATGGTGTGTATTCCTGCCCCAGAAGTGATGCTAGAAAATGTCAAAGCTGGAAAATACAAATGATAATGTCTATTATTTTCCCCATACCAGTCAAAGCCTAATAAATATTTTTAAAAAACTGCATCCAAAATCCTATAATGTTTACAGTTCCTGGAACATTACCATACGTATATCTTTCTCCACGTTCCTGCCAGAAGTTAAGAAGCTATCACTCGAAAATCGCTGGCTAATCCAGCTTGTGCTAAGATGGATTTTTAATGAAAGTTTAATGAATGATAAATACTTGTTTCTTGATAAATGTTTAATTATGGCAATAATTACCAACTGCTGAAAACTACTGTTGTGTTAATAATGGCATTTTAGTACACAAGCAGTTCCATGAGTCATGGGGCTGTTAAAGATCAGAATTCCATCTGTCTAATGCAAACTAGCAAAACAAAAGAAAAGTAATTAATAATTTGACAAATTACCCCATATTCTTAAAAATGATTCCTGCTCGTGGGAAAAGAATCTATTGATTCTCTTTTCAACAAGGAGTAGTAAATAGTCCTTGAGAAAGATATGAATTGCATATATCGCCAACTGCCTACATTCCTAAGCTTATGGGTAGCATAACAAAATGTCCATATAGCCAAAAACCAAAGGACACACTGATCACCAATTGCCATTCCTCAACAGTGGCTCCTTCTGTTGGTATGCTGCCAATTCTTTAGCTCTCACCTTCCAACTCAGTCTACTTAACTTACTTATTTACATGTATTTAAAACATTTAAACTCCCCCCATTCCCACCCAAGAAGGTACAAGAGTGGCTTACAGAAAAATCAATAGAAACAGCTGGCACTGGCAACAGCCAATAATAGAGATATAGCAGCATTAAAGTCAACTCTAAAAGGCCTGGAAAAATATGAAAACAGATCTGGTGCCAAGCCAGCCTTCCACAATCCGGGCATCACAATGGCAAAAGACACATATCCCCTCGTTACCTGCTTTATGTCTGGCGGAAGGTGGAACCCAGAGGAGAAACTTTGAAGGAGATGATAATAACAACAGCAGGTCCTTAGAGGTTTTATTTTATTAAAAAAATAGAACTTTGATCTATAGTTGGCAATTGACTGGGAACCAGTGCTGTTGTTTCAAACTGACAAATATGACCCATGTGCCCATTGATGCCATGGACTGGTTGGACACAGAGGAATGGTGGAAGGAGCCAGCTGGGGAACCACCAAGGAAAGATTACTCAGAGCCCAGAGAGTGATGGTGGGACAATGATGAGTGGTCAGAGGGAGAAGACTGGGAAGGGGAGGTGTTAGAAGCTGAAGAGGTAACAGGGCTTAGTGAGCTTGGAGAGTCTGTGGTGGAGGGAAGCCCAGAATCATAAGCTGAGACCAGCAAGTGGGAGGCCAAGAGGCAGAGATGAGTTAGACTGGTGAAGTGTCATGAGTGTCTCGCCCTCCTGCTGCAGCATGTTCCCCTCCCCTGTCTCCCAGAACCAGAAAAGGGCTAAAACAGGTGGCGCAGCAGCAGGCTGCACACAGACACAGTCTCTGATTGCTTGGGAGAAAGCCCTGGAGAGGAGAGGACCGAGATGGCTGTGAGGAGGTGGGGACTTTCAGTCTCAGCAACTAACTTATGGGGCAAGACCTACTGGAGATGAGCTGTTGTGCTCATTAAGCCTGATACTCAGCAAAGATCTCACTTTTGCTTCTAAAGAATGAACCCCGACTTTGAACAGTGTGATTTACTGCTGGCTCACTCTTTGACAATTCCCAGGTAGGATTTTGTACTACTTACAGTCTTCAAAGGCAGCATGATGTATAACACATTCTAGTAGTTAGCAAACAGAATGTTGGTAGAGCACAGAAAACTGTGGCTCGGCTATCTCTGTTCAAGAGGAGCTGCAGCTTGTGAACCAACCTAAGCAGGTGCTTTGTATGTTAGATGTCACTCCAAAGATAAAAGAGCAGCACTCCCAGATTACAACCTGACTCTTCAGGAAAAGTGCAAATCCATTCAGTACGCAGATGACACCCAGCTCTACCTCTCCTTTAAATCAGAACCAGTGAAGGCGGTGAAGGTCCTGTGTGAGTGCCTGGAGGCGGTTGGAGGATGGATGGCGGCTAACAGACTGAGGTTGAATCCTGACAAGACAGAAGTACTGTTTTTGGGGGACAGGGAGCGGGTTGGTGTGGGGGATTCCCTGGTCTTGAATGGGGTAACTGTGCCCCTAAAGGACCAGGTGCGTAGCCTGGGAGTCATTTTGGACTCACAGCTGTCCATGGAGGCGCAGGTTAACTCTGTGTCCAGGGCAGCTGTCTACCAGCTCCACCTGGTACGCAGGCTAAGACCCTACCTACCCGCGAACTGTCTCGCCAGAGTGGTGCATGCTCTGGTTATCTCACGCTTGGACTACTGCAACGCGCTCTACGTGGGGCTACCTTTGAAGGTGACCCGGAAACTGCAATTAATCCAGAATGCGGCAGCCAGACTGGTGACTGGGAGTGGCCGCCGGGACCATATAACACCGGTTCTGAGAGACCTGCATTGGCTCCTAGTACGTTTCCGAGCACGATTCAAAGTGTTGGTGCTGACCTTTAAAGCCCTAAACGGCCTCGGTCCTGTATACCTGAAGGAGCATCTCCACCCCCATCATTCAGCCCGGACACTGAGATCCAGCGCCGAGGGCCTTCTGGCGGTTCCCTCATTGCGAGAAGTGAGGCTACAGGGAACCAGACAGAGGGCCTTCTCGGTAGTGGCGCCCGCCCTGTGGAACGCCCTCCCATTAGATGTCAAAGAGATAAATAATTACCTGATATTCAGAAGACATCTTAAGGCAGCCTTGTTCAGGGAAGTTTTTAATATGTAACGCTGTACTGTTTTTAACACTGATTGGGAGCCGCCCAGAGTGGCTGGGGAAACTCAGCCAGATGGGCGGGGTATAAATAATAAATTATTATTATTATTATTATTATTCAGGTTGATTAACACTCACAAATCAGATTAACAAACTCCCACTACTTGTTGATTTACTACTTCTAGGGTTGCCATATTTCAAAAAGTAAAATTTCTGACACCTGCGAAGTTATTGAGCTTTTTTTAAGGAAAACCGCAAAATTCTTAAGCCTTTAAAAAAAACAAATCCAAATTGTTTAGCTTTTTTTGAGGAAACCTAACCCCAAAATTGAGATTTTTAAGCTTTTTGAGCTGTTTGCGCTGCTTTTTCCATTGCGTTGCCATACATCTGGGTTTTCCCTGACATTTTGCCTACTTCTTCAGATCCTGCAAACCATAAGGACTCCATTACTGTTACCTCCAACCTAAGGTTCTTTAGGTGCCAGTATGTGGCTTGATGGAGTGGAAAGAAAATAATCAAGTCTTTTTTGCACCTCTGTGTATTTGCTGGCCAGGGATAACTAGTTTACATTCAATTTATTTCACTGTGTAAGAGCTACAACTGAAATGATGATTTGGATCTTCTACTAATGTTATCATGTGGTTCATCTGTCACAGCTTGGCTGCCTTAGTGAATATAACTGAAAACATTACAGGGAAAGGGGAAGCAAACAAACAACATATAGTAAAATTACTGTTCCTTTTTCAGATGCAGTCTTCATATGTATAGATATTATTACTCTCTTCCTGAATGGTTACACTAGCAGAAATGTTAATGTGTCTCTGGTTTCTATTAGTGGTACCAATTAATAAAAGTGATCTTTTAAAGAAGGCTGCAAGTTGCTTAACTGTATGGTTTGCAAATACTTCTATTATGGGGAGGGGCAAATAGTTAATATACCTTATGACTATAGTTGCACATGAATATCTGGAAAATGTTCATAACCAAAAGACAAATCACATGCCTTCAAGTTGATTGTTCTCTCTAAACCATAATTTGATTTCAAGACCCATATAACAATTCTGAATGCAAGTTCTGGAAACTTGAGATTAGCAATATCTGACCAGCTGCTTCAAAGATTCTGCTGGAGGATCTTTACCTTTACTAAGAGAACACTAAGCACAAAGTCAGCTACATGGTTCATTTTTCACAAATTACAATTTATATGAGATTCTAGCACCACACTGTACCTCACTCCTCCTTTTTCTTGGGTAACACCCATTGGCCTGCATGGCTAACAAATGCTGAAGCGCAAACATAATTTCTTCTACCAATGGGATCCATGCCAACTTCTAGCAAAATGAAACATGCTAGTTTGGGGAAAACGTGCACTTCAACTAAAAGAATTATCTGGCTGAACAAAACATTTGCAAGGTAAAAAATTCCATTGCTGAGCTTTAAGTTTCAATTAATAGATTACCCTCCTGATGACATGCTTTTGAAAGCAGACGAAAGCATTCAGACAATTCATAAAAGGTGCCGATAATTTGTAGTCCAGCACCAACCACATTCAGATACCCTCAGTGCTTGAAATGACTTCAGTTCATTGGCCTAGTATCATACTGATAGTAATTTGAATAGCTTGCAAAAAAAACCATGGAGTTCTATTTTGATTGTTGTTGTATAAAAAGAAAATAATCCAATGCATTTGTATCCTGCTCTTCCTCCAAGGATATAAACATAGAATATATCATGCCTCCCACTCCAATGGGGTTACCGTCAGAAATAGTGATTTGTAGGGATCTACAAACTGTGACTGGACTTACTAGCCAGACTTTATTGTCTACCTACCAGCTGCGAAGTCCAACCCTATTACAATTTCATTAGGCCTTACTTCTTAGCATTACAGTGGTACCTCTGGTTATGTACTTAATTCGTTCTGGAGCTCTGTTCTTAACCTGAAACTGTTCTTAACCTGAAGCAGCACTTTAGCTAATGGGGCCTCCTCCTGCTGCTGCTGCGCTGCCGCCGCATGATTTCTGTTCTCATCCTGAAGCAAAGTTCTTAACCCGAGGTACTATTTCTGGATTAGGGGCGTCTGTAAGATGAAGCGTATGTAACCCGAGGTACTACTGTACTAGGAATGGATATATGGATTTCTAACTGCATGCAGGCATTTAATAAATAAGAATACTATAGATTTAAAAGACTGACACAGTGCAATTCTATATGCTTACTTTCAGTATGAATTTCTGCACCTCTTCCCACCTTTGCTGCTCTGAGTAGCTTTAAAAGAAAACATTTAAAAGCCCTGTATGTATGTGCATGCATGTGCGCGCGCACACGTATGTGACACAGATGCTGTCAGGACTTCTGTAAAGGTTGCTTCTACCTTCTGTTTTAGTGCCAAATTGCAAGAAGGGGAAAAGAAAAAAATTGGACTGGACACTTCCCTCCGCCTCCTGAGTTAATCCTCCACACAAACAATTACAGATAGCTAACAGTTAAACATGCCAGAAATGAATCCTCTTGTTGCGCTCCTTTTATCAGGCAAGCCTCAAAAGAGCCCTCAGGGGAGGACTGAATTGCTATGCAAATGTGCCTGCTCTCCACTCCTCTGCTTAGACCTTGCTGTTCCTGCTTATTCATCTACAATGCTGAGAGTGTGCTTCAGAGCAAGTGCACCTTGTGAATGGGGACAGATACTCCAGTCACAGAATTCTTTGGAATTCTTGAAGAAATTGGGTCAGGGAAGGATCTTGCCAGAGGTGAGAGAATCTCTTGCTCCTGGAGTGCAAGCAAGGGGACAGGAGGTTATTTGCTATCCTGAGCCCTTCATGAATGCAGGTAGAACAAATGTCTATTCACTATACCACTGGCTTCAAAGGTCCAAATACGTCTAATTTATCACCTTTCCCTTTCTCCAGAAAGTACATTTATGAACAAGGAAACGTGAGCCATATTAAAATGCACTGTGGGAAGCAAATGCCTTCCGATTCCAGGGCTTGTTTGTACCACTAATCATGATTACTTGCACTAAAGCCCTATGAATTCTCTGAAACAGTCTCATACTGCATTTGCTATAAATTTTGTGGCAGCAGTTGCCCTGCACCAGTTGTTCCTGGTTTAAACCATATGGTAATAGAAAGCATTCACTTTCACAGCTTGATTTATCCTTAGCTAACTTTCTTATAACCTCATTTTGGTACTGGATTTAGATAGCAAGAATGAGAAGACAAGTGTTCTTCATGGCTCCCTCCCAGTTAACTCACCAAAATCCAAACAGGAAGACCTCCAAAAGTGTTGCCTATGCTGGTTTTCAGGACTTATGAGTTTCTTACAGCAGCCCAAGTGGAGAAAATTTAATGCCACTTTAATGTGACAGACCACCAGGGATTTTCTGCTTTTGTTACATATCCCAATTTTTTTATATGTGGCAAGCTATGAAACTGAGACAAACAAAAGAAATACACAGAGGAACCAATCCACAACTGAAGTGTTAATTTTGTGGACATGTATGTGTGTGCCTGCCATTTGCAACCTTTCTTAGAGAAGACAGCCTTGGCTTCAGTTACCAGAAGACTGAATTAATTGAAATAAACTCTGCATGGGATTGTCTTTGAAGCCCCACTGGTACAAAATGCAGTGGCTGCAACGTGGCTGTTGAGGAAAGACCTTAAGCACAAACCCAGGCTTGGACAGTGCAGTAAGCCAAAACCTCCAGCAACCCACACATTGGTCTAGTTCCACTAAGCTAAAGTTTGGCTTAATGTGATGTGTGAACCATGTCTCTGTGTGTCTTGTGGCAGGATGTGGAGACCTTGTTTCAATAGGCTGGCATAGAATCACAGAATTGTAGAGTTGGAAGGGACGCCAAGGGACATTTAGTCCAACACCTTGTAATGCAGGAATCCCGACCACAGCCGTCCCTGGGCTTGAACTACCCAGGTTAACAGCCAGACACACTGACCAGTTGCACCTAGTTTTATCGTTACCAGGTTTAATCATTTTTCATCGTCACTGTTGTTACTTTTGGTAAAGTACAGATTGCATTATATGTTTTTTGTTGTTTTTAGTTTAGTTTTTATTATATTGTACGGCTTTATTGTTATGATGTACATAACAACATATATTTAGTAGAAGACTGAAACACAAACAATAAAATATTATCATCTGAATTTTGAGGCACAAATATTTTACATGGCATCTTTAAACAATTCTCACAACAGTCCCCAACGAACAACAGGTAAATACCAATAAACCATATGTTACAAGTCGCAAACATAGTCACTGGCCTTTGTTGTTGTTGTTGTCGTCATTGGCAATAGAGCAGCTTCTTACTGTAGTGGAAAGAAAAGCTGCTGCGGTTGACAATGGTGAGCATTCACTGTTTTAAAAATTCTAATTGATAGCCACAAAGCTGTATGTGAGTTTCTGCAATGAAACAGAAAACAAACTGCTTCCTGACAAATGGCTGATGCCTAACAGTACTTCCACTGGGGGATTACCTTGGGAAACCGGGAAACAGATCCACAGGTATAATAAAACATGTATTGACAACTTAGGGTAGCGAAATTAGTGCTCATTATTGCCCTAGAGTTATAAAAAGAATGCCTTCATTGTATAATAATGGGCAACAAACACAGCTGTAGCTTTCAAGCATTACACCACAATTCTCAGTAATTTTATTAGCAAAAAGCCAATAAATAATATATCTATCCCTTCTAAGCATTCATTTTAAAAAAAGGAAGAAAAGAAATTTATATGTATTGTATATGTGTGCT
Source organism: Podarcis muralis (assembly GCF_964188315.1). Classification (NCBI taxonomy): domain Eukaryota; kingdom Metazoa; phylum Chordata; class Lepidosauria; order Squamata; family Lacertidae; genus Podarcis; species Podarcis muralis. The sequence goes on along the minus strand of NC_135662.1, from coordinate 54,712,345 downwards.
TACTATTTAGTACTGAATCTGAACATGTGCTTCCTTTACAGTTAGAACTAGAATAGATGTATTGGCAGCACCAGAACATTGCCAACTACCCCACATCACATATGTGACCCCAGATTATTTGTCCAGTCTCCTCCAGATCCATAAGGTTGCACTCTATACCACTGTGCTTTTAGCTCTGCTTTTTATTCTTTTAGTGCATTATTTCTACTGTTTTACATTGCTTAGAAATTTTTAAAATCTTAAGAGATTTAGAAATACTTTTAATTAATTAGTTCATTAATGCTTCGCTCTGCCAATAATGAAGTTCTATTTGAAAGCAAGCTACATTCAATTGGAATGCATAAACTCCCTGCCTAAATCAGGTATTTCAATCCTATTGCTTTTTGGTAGTAACATGTGCACCTCCTTCCCATTCCTATTATGCAGTGATGAGGAAGAAGAGTTGGGATAAATTGCTTACCCATTCTTATTATAAAGAGTTCACTGCTGGAAATAAAATAAAGCTTTCCCAAGGCTTCTCACCCACAGAGTTGTGACTGCAAAATGCAAAGGTTGGAGAAAAGCCTTGTCATTGTTCTGGGATAGAAATGGATATGGAACTGCATCAAGTGGAATGCTTTCCTATCAGTCAGCTTAAAATTATTTCTAAGTAAATATTTCACCACAGATTCCAATGAACTTTCTACATGAACCCATAACGACCAGTCAAGAAAGCTTTTGTTCACTAGTCAGAAGAACCCTTCACATTCTGAATTTATGCTGCTATTGTTCCTATCACTATCCTCCCACAGATCAGTGATAGCATGACTTCCACTGGAACCTATCTTTCACTGCTTATCCAAACACTGAGTTTGGTGAGAATTTTTCCTGAATAAATCAGGTCTATAGTCACTAATGCATTTTGCAGAAAAGGACAGAGAATGATTAGATAAGAACTGAACAAAATAAATAAAGCAGATCTATGCCATTAGCGAACAGTATGTTCTGTTTTAGAATGCTTATAATTTTGTCAGATTATCCCCTAACATGTAGCTTTTCTCATTGCTTGTTTCTGGGGAAACTGTCCCACGTATTTACAACTACATATGCATGCAACATGTTTAATAACAATACATTTATAGGTACATACATATGCCATATAATGAGAAGCAATGGCTTTCTTTTTCAGATCAGCACAGTAGAAGACCTAAGCCCACACTCCTTTGGACATGAACAAATACTGAATGACAGTCTTCAACTATTTCAAGGCACTAGGACAATGGTCAACAATGGTTATGGCACCCATGAAGGTTGTTATTAGACAGCAACAGTGTGTATGTGCTTGATCTCCATAAACAGGAGCAGCAGGACATAGTTGACTTCCCATGGCAAGTGCAAGGTTGCTGGGGGTGGTTGTCTCTCTAATTCTGTGTTATGCCATACTCCCTGTGGCAGCCAATTTATGTTACACCACACCTGCTTCATGGCAGTCATTTTGTGACTGGTGCCCCCAGCACCCTCTCAACATTCAAACTGTGCCCACTAGTCCAAAATAGTTGGTAACCTTTGTGCTAGGGAGCCAGTGTTCTAATATGGAGGTGTGCAGCAGAATGTATACTTACATATGGGTATACATGTATCTGCAACAGAGGATAAAATGTAATGCACCTAATGAAGTAAAATACAGTCCATGCAAGCTTGTTCCACAATAAATTTGTTAGTCTTTATGACTTTTTTTGTTGCGTTTGCTCCAATATGCCTACCCCTCTGGAAATTAGCCCACCTTCCTTCTAGCATGGAAACCTGGACAGCATATATGAAATTCTAGCTAGCCAGCCAGCCAGCCACTGACCAAACCCAGACTTGCTTAGTGTGAGCAACTTGGTGGCATCATGCCCTTATTCTGGTATGACCATAACCAAGCTAGGATCTAGAACGCTACCTTAGGTGTGCCCAAGGGCTTGTAACTAGCCAATGGGAGTTGTCACTACAGTGGTACCTCTGGATGCGAACGGGATCCGTTCCAGAGCCCCATTCGCATCCAGAGCAGAACGCAACCCACGTCTGCATGTGTGCGGGTCGTGATTCACCGCTTCTGCGCATGCACGTGATGTCATTTTGAGCAGCTGCGCATGTGCGAGCGGTGAAACCTGAAAGTAACGTGTTCCGTTACTTCCGGGTTGCAGCGGAGCGCAACCCAAAAACGCTCAACCTGAAGCAACTTCAACCCGAGGTATGATTGTACTTTTTTCTTTAACGGTAGACAGTCCATGCTATATATCACAATCTGTTTTTTAAAGTATCCTCCATTTTAAAAATTATTTGCTACATGGCATTAGGGCCTACATTTTGAGAAATAAATGATCAGACCCTTGGGTCCAGGGAACTGGTCATGCAGTTTTGGAATGCCAGCCACAGTACAATGTTCAGATATTATTATTATTATTTTGCAAAAGATCCTAATGACACATTTGGGACAAAATCCCTTAATCCAACGCTAATTTCTGGATTTGTTTTTTGTTTGTAAGAGTTTCATTTGTTGATAAAGTAGCTATTGCGTAGTATTACAGTTTGCTGTTAAACCATTATTGATGTTTTGTTCTGGAAAGTTTATCATCTATGGGTACAATGTTCAAATCAGCTGTTTTAAAAGTGAATCCTTACCAAAATAAGAGGCAGTGTAAAATGTATTAAGTGTTACAAAAAATAAATCCTCTGGCTTAGTTACAAAGTTAATTTAACTGAGTTTATAGGACAGACAAAGAGTTAAGCAAATCATATTGTTTTCAACAGCTGTAGCCGCTGGTAGCTCACCCTTACAAAACGACAACAATGAAGCTTCCTACTATCACAGTGATAGTTATTGTGTTGTTTCTTAACTTGGCAGGGTTACATTTGTGAAAATTTTAGAGACATCTGTGGGTGCTTTATAACATATTAACACATGCACCTCACTGTCGTCTTACTAAACAATGTGTTGTCACATTTGCTGTTTGGGCAGGACAGAATTGCTCATCTTCCCCTTACAGCCCATCTGGTTTCTCCCAAGCTGCTCAGGGAACAACAGAAAAAGAAAAATCCTAATGAATGTTATCAGGTGTGTGTGTGAGAAAGTGTATGAGAGAGAGAGAGAGAGAGAGAGAGAGAGAGAGAGAGAGAGAGAGAGAGATTCTCATTCAGTGCAATAGGGTGTGTGTTTTTTAAACACCCCTCCAACCTACATTGCATATCACTTGCAACATGATGTAATATATACAAAATTGATTATACTAGCCCAGAACTAATGTGAAGAAAAATCCATGGGAAAAGTTGTCTTTTTACTAATCTGCACCTTTAAATTCAAGCAGAAACAGCACCAGCAAACACACACACACACACACACACACACAGTCAAGTAGTTAATTTTTACAGCTCAGTCATTTTTAATGAGGCTGTTTATTAAGGAAATCATACAAGAAAAAAAGGCTAATAATGCACAATGAAATTTGCAACGCATATTTTATGACTTTTAATAGTCAGTATAAAGAGTATGAACAAGCAATAAAAATAGTATGAAAACAATACTTGTGTCATTGGCAACCTGATGCCAGCTCTTTTTATGTTTTACACATAAAGAATTATGGGGCATCAATTTCATTTTGAAAGGGAGTCTAGGATCTCTGGTTGATTTTTCCCTCCTTAAAGAATAAGAGCAAAGCACATACACTATATATTCGACAGATCTGCTTCCTAAGAATCAACATGGTTCACACTATGTGAACTGTCACATTAATAACCCTATGCTGATATTCAAATTTTCTGTCTTAAGCTAAAGAAAGATTGAATACCCTGCTGTTGTGTGGCCAAGATTGAAGAGGTGTCTCACTGACATTGTTCAAAGTTTATGAAAATATATGAATGCTCAAATGTCATTGGTTTTGCGCCTCCAACAGACTGTGGTTTTATGAGAAATCAGTCTTTTAATCAAAATGATTGAATACCTTAAGGTCGAATCCAAAGATATCAGTTAATATCTAGAAACGTGCTATTTCTGCAGATTTTGCCAAGCTGTACATATTGTGGTACATTTTAAAGTGTTAATTTGTGCATTCCATATTGAAAATTGATCTTGAGTTTCAGCTTTTTGTCAAGCAAAAACATATGGTTACAAGCTCTATGCATTTTACATGACGGCTGTTGAAGCTGTCACATGTGCAAACTTGATAACCGATGTGACACATACGCAAATAATTTGCTTGTTTAGTAACAATTCAAAGATTCATTATTCATGCAAAAACACATTTTTAAATGATCAGATGGAATGAGTCTTCATTTTGCAAAATCTAGTCTAGTTGGTGTACAAACACAGATAAAATAAAGCTGGAAACTAAGTGGTATTAAAACAAATCCAAGAATATGAGTATTTCCAGATAATTATTGAAGCAGATGGTGTTTTTTTTGTTAATTCTGCCATCAGTCTGAGAACTTGATGTCTTACATCTGCACTTGGTAAAATAAATTTTGCCATTGACATTATCACAGTTTTCTCAAAATACTTCAGTCAGTTGTATCCCATGATTTCCTAACACCTGCTGCAGCGCATGTCTGTCAGACGCAACTGTTTGAAAGTGTGCCTTCAAAGCATGCTTCCTTATCCCAAACTTTTAATTTTGATTTATTTTATCTATGATAATAAAAATTCCAAATTTCCATAGCAACAGCTATTAAATGAAGCTAATGGCTGCAGAGTTGTCAGGGTCTTCGGTTTAACAGAGTCTCATCTCCCAGGGTCTTTCTGGGAGCTTTGCTCCGTAACTAACTCTATATCTTGTCCTGATCCCTGTGCCTCTTCAAGTCAAGATGCCTCATTAGCCCTGGAATTACCCTTGTTTCCCTTATGTTTTGCTGAACAGTCACCATCTATCACTGCTCCTATGGCATAACTTTATATTCCTGTGACAAAAAACACCCCAATCTTTTATCCCAATCTTCACCCACTCTTGCCCTCTGGTTTTGCTTAATCTCACCCTTCTTTTCAGTCATGCCACCTTCAATACCAAACTTCACCCATTTTGCTTGGATTACTAGCATGGAACTAACTTCTATCTGTCTACTCAACCATAAACTTGTCTAGTGTCAACACTTTGACCTGGTAAAGCCTCTGCATATATTGCAGAGTTACCCATGCTCCAATGGGTTAAAGCCGCAACCCTAAAACCCACTTATCTGGAAGTAAGCATTGTTCCATTCAATAGGATTTCCTTCTGAGTAGGTGATTAGGTTTGCATTATAAGCCCCCAGTAGGCATGGGGAACCTTGGGTGAGCCAGATGTTGATGAACTACAACTCCTAAGGTGATTCTCAGGGTCCCGTCCAACTCTACAGTTCTATGATTCCCATCCTCCCTGGCCATTGACTATGCTTGCTGGGAATGATGTTTTCCATGCTTGCTGGAAAGTTGCAGTTCATCAACTTTTGGAGGGTCAAAGATTCCCAACACCTGGCCTACTAAGACTTAAGGTCATATTTTAGAGCCCTCATCCTGTACACAGGCTCCAGACCCACTCATGTGGTTGTTATTATTATTATTATTCTTTTAAACTTTTAAACCCTCTTACAATAAGGCCCACTACAGTCAATGTTTTGGAATGCTGTTCACAGAAAATTAAGCAAAATGTATTTTTAGTCTTAATAAATGTAAGTTATGGCTTGAAAAATACACTGCAGATATAGAATACCCAGTGAAATACTCCTGTTCAAGCTTCAAGTGATACCATCTTCCAAGATACTTTACTCCATTCCTCCTCTCTGCCCCAGTTTCTCACCCCTTCTCAACAAGCAGTCATCATTCCATGTGGACTTCCCCTGGTGCATAAGCTTCCCCTCTCTAAAGTTTTTTCACTATTGTTGGTTAACTAAAAAAAGAGGTTGGACTTGCCACTGGTGAGTACTAAGGAAATATCAAAGTTTCTAAGAATCTCAGAGTCATATTATGGTAGCCTGACAAAACTGCACAAAAAGAACTGACATGTAAAATGGTTTTAAAAACACCAACGTATAAAGCAAAAGGAAACATAGGTGCAGTTAATTTACCTATGTTGCCAATAGCCAGGCATAACATATTTTACAGTGTCTTAATGTAGCCTGTAGCCTGCCTACCCAAACAATGTTGTGATACTTCCAAGTTTGTTCCCAAGCTTCAGATTGTATGTCTCTCTGCCACCTGGGGGCAGTGAGAGGAAAGAGGTGCAAAACACAGTCACATGGATTTGTCTGCTTTTGGAAAATAACTATCAGAATTAGAAAATAATCTGAATGCTAAAAATAAAATCCAGAAAAAGAGTAGTCATAACTGGGACATTCTGAGGATTAACGTCAATCTAGACTGGAGTAACAGGACACAAGCGATAAAGGTACATTGCAGGGAGTTGGACTAGACAATCCTCAGGGTCCCTTCCAGTTCTATGATTCTGTGATCTGAGACAGGGATCGTGCAACCCTATGTTAACTGACTTCAGTAAGAAAACTGCTTAGTTACCTCTGGCCAACCAGTTTGCCTAATTAAAATAGCAGATGCAATTGTTGAGATATTTACACCTGGGCTTCAATAAAAGCACAATCCTACACCTCACATACATTGGATGATGAACCAAGAAAAATCTTATTCAGTCTTGGCACTTGGATCTGAATCATAATACAGTGGTACCACAGGTTACATATGCTTCAGGTTACAGATTCTGCTAACCCAGAAATAGTACCTCGGGTTAAGAACTTTGCTTCAGGATGAGAACAGAAATCGTGCTCCGGTGGCGAAGCAGCAGGAGGAGGCCCCATTAGCTAAAGTGGTGCTTCAGGTTAAGAACAGTTTCAGGTTAAGAACGGACCTCCGGAACGAATTAAGTACTTAACCCGAGGTACCACTGAAATGCCACAATTCTAACTGTTTAGATGATACAAAGGTTTAGGGCTAAAAGCTGGAGGAACCTAGATTTGTTGGCGCTATGCTAACATTGCCTTCAGATCAGATCACTTTCACTGAAGTGTAGCCTACCTCACAGTGGGACTGTCTTGAGTACAGAAAGAGATCATTTGTTTTTGTTGCCCTTGAAGAGAGGGAAGGATGCAAAGGTGATGCACAAGCAAGGAGGAAAGAAAATATACAGAAGGCAGACAGGGAAAATGGGACAAGGCACAGAGAAGAACAAAAATATTGGCAAGGAATTTCTGTTGAAAATGCAATGAGAAGGAAAATGAGTGGAAGTCGATGAGGCTTGTGTGGTCAAAGGACACAGTAATGAGATAAACAGTTGCATTTTAACCAGAAGCAAAGCACCGAAGCGACACATCGGCTCTCTGGGTTAAGACGTTTTAGCTTAAGATAATACAATCTACTCATAGTGAACTCATTTCCAAGAGTAGATCCATATGTAGCCAAAATGGCACCATCAGCACAGAATATGGAGTTATAACGAGGCTCAGGGGAACTCCAAAATAAGTACAAAACATATTTAGGTAGAAAAAATCATAAGTGATCCTTTGCCCCCAACAAGATGGTAAGGACTAAGCATGCTCAGTGGCCAGGAACACTGGCTGCTTTGAGGGTAGAATGCAGCATGCTGGAACAGGGCATGGCTGGCTGGGCTGAACTGTGAATATGAATTCTCCATATGGCAACATTTTGTCGCAGGCTGCTCTTGTCCTCTATAAACACTACTGCTAATTGATCAGATTTGATTATTTAAATGTTTTGGATATCAGCCACAACTGCTGGACAAATGCAGCTGAGAATGCATGATGATTTGTAATCATTGATTCAATGGTATATTATTAGTTCTCATATAAAATATTGGGAACATGATATCTAAAAAGAAAGAAAAAATTGGTCTGAAAATATGCCTCATTTGGCAAAGACCCTGAGTTTAGGCTCTGTTTCATTCACTGCCAAGCAGAAAGAACTGAAAGTTATAAAACTAAAACAATTGCTTTCATTTATATCTGTGCCTGATTATTCTGATAGCCGAAATGTCTGAATAAGTTCAGAATGTGTAAAGCCTGTCACATTATAGAAACATGTCTCTTTAAACTAAATGTGAAATTCCAGTAATTGAAGTGATAAATCTAGTGTTTTTGCTGAGGTACTTTTGATGAGAACTACAGTAGTAAATTAGAAATTATTCTGTGCTGTTATATCATGGTAAAAGCCTTTCCATTATCTATTGTCAGTCACTAGGGATGGGCAAATAACTCAGTTGTCAATCTAACTGTGAAACTTAAAGTTCTGGGAATAATCAATAAAATGGAAAAAAACCCACCCTTCTATTATTCTCATGTAATGCTTTCGACAACTCTAAGTTGTTTTTTCCCCTTTTACTTCTGCACATCTCATTTATTCACAGATATATTGGATATGTTGGAATATTTCATTTTTTATAGCTAGTTGTGTGTCACTGTGTTTTCACAGGGTATACGAGAGCTACATTTCAATAAGAACAACTAGCTATAACTTGACTTGTAAATGCAGTTTTATACATGATACAGACTTAATTAAATTAGCCATAAGAACTACCTATGGTTTTTAAATTGATTTTTCAGTGCTACTATTTATTGCTTAATATGTCTACTTTAAAACTTCGTGCTTTTGGTGCTCTTTTTAAAAGTCATGGGAATATCATCCATAAGTTGGATCACTGATAGCCCAAATAACGGCATAAATTCTGCTTGCTGCTGGTAAAATAATGCTTGTTACACACCAACTGTAATCTAAATCAAAAATTATTTACCTCATCAGCTGCAGTGCAGGTTAAATAATCAACTGTGAAATTTAAACATAATGGCTAGGAAAGAGCTCAGTCAGTAGAGGATGAGACTCTTCGTCTCAGGGTTGTGGGTTCGAGCCCAACATTGGGGAAAAGATTCTTACATTGTAGAGGGTTGGACTAAATGAGCCTTGCGGATCCTTCTAGCTCTATGACTATGAAATAGAAACTGGATTTAAAGACTGGGTGTATTTTGTGGCTCAGATGTATAAATGTTGCTTGACCCTCATTGCATCTGTGAATGGGGGAGGCCTGTAGCTCAGGTAGAGAACCTGCCTTACCCACAGAAGATCCCAGGCTGGGAATGTCCTCTCTGAAATTCTGGAGACCTGCTGCTAGTCAGTGTGAACAATATTGAGCTAGATGGACCAACGGCCTGACTTGTTGTAAGGCTGTTTCCTATATTCCTTTGCAATGTATGCAAGCAGTGTGCACTATCACCTCAGCAGATAGCCAGACTTGACAGCAACCAGGACCATTCTTACAATGAGACAGAGTGAGGCAGCCATCTTATTAGGAGGCAAATGCTGCGGGGGCAGGAAATCACACATACATACAACTCTAGAATTGGAAGGGATCACAAGGATCATCTAATCCAACCTTTCAAGCCATAAGGTCTTGAATCATACAGATGATTGGTTTGTGCAAATGTTTGACATTTAATTTACAAATACCTGGATCCATGTGAAGAAACAATTTGTTCAACTTTTATTTCTTTCAAGATCTGTACAACAGTACAATGTCCTTACTGCTTACAGGGTGCAATTTAAGGCAATGAGCCATAATGTATGATTTCCCATGCTTTTTTGGAGCATGAGTGAATTTAAAAGAAGCATAAAACCTCCCGCAACCAAAGGCTTTATTGATCTTATATTTTCTATGTTTTTAAAAAGTACTGTACTACAATTAGCAATAAGCTAAGTGGGGGGTAAAGCACTCAATCCGCCCCACCTCACCACAAATATGGAATCCCGTTTTAAAGTTGCTATAGTCGTCTGCAATGGAGAATTTTAAATAGTAGCATAGCCCTTCTCTTCTAAAAAGAACCTGGTTATTTTCAGTGTTATCCAGAAAACCATCCTGTCACCCCCCCCCCTCAAATCTGATGTGCCTTCCTCCAATTTCTCTCTCTCTAGCTATGCCTCTGGGACTTTTTAAAAGAGAGAACTGGTTGTTGTCAGCATGCCATAGAGGAACTCCTGCTCCATAATATGGCATTATAACAGTGATTTTTATAAAAATTATCTCCTAAAACAGAACCCTAAAGATAATAATGCAAAATCTGGCAGAATCTGTGCTAGCATGAGAACCTTTACACGTCAGAGCAGATCCACATCACAAGGGTCTTTATTAAAAAATTATAGCTTTCATAGTGCTCAGCTGCCTGTGGGTCACTACCTTCTGGCAGAATATTTTTTGTTAAGTACTGTACACGAAAGCACACTGAGCATCACTTATGTCTGTTGAAGAAATATGGTTCTTATTTCAGCCCTACTCCACCCCCTGCAGTACCAAACAGTATAATCTTCAGGAAGTTGCTTCAGATAGGCTTCCAGGGGAGGAGCATGGCAAACTAAACAAATTCTGTTGACAGCTTGTTGACAGAGATCATTACTGGGGTACATGGAGTGAGAGCTAACTTCTATCTTAAAAAGAGATTATCATTAAAAGACTGAAAGCAAAAGAGAAGCATGTTTTAATTGTTTGCAAAGTTTTAAATGTCCAAGGGCTGTTTTTGTTGTTAGAGATCTTTATTTTATTTTACTTTTAACTTTTTGTTTTTTCAACAAAAAGTGCTGACTTCAAATTGAAAGTACATTTTCTTTGTCACTGTGGGAAAGGAATGCAGCTTGAAAAGGACTGCTTTGCAGACCTTAAAGTTGATATGGGAGACTGAAGCTCTTAAGGAAGAGATGTGAATATCTTAGGGTGGAGACTGGGCTGTTAATAAGATCATTCAGTATGGCAAATAAATTGTTGGACACCCCATTGATTGTTGTCATTTTACAGCAATTATTGAATGACCAATTAAAAGAGATCAGAGCTGAACTGATGAAATGGGCTAGAGAATGATGAAACTGAAAGTGGAATTAAAGAAGTCACAGAAGCTTTGGGGAACAATTTCAATAACAGAACAGTAGAGTGAAATGGTAAAGTTGGAGGTAGTATATGATGCAATGGAGAAGACATTGACACAGGTGTCTAGGGAAATGAAACAGCCAAATGGTGGGCTTAAGATGTTGGAGGAGTGGAATGAAACCATGGGTGCAGAAATCAAGAGATATCCTGAGCTAGCAGAGATATAATTGAGAAAGAAAGGATTCTGTGCACAATTTAGAGTGAATTCAGAGGGAAAAAGCTGCCAAACCTCTGAAGCTTCTCTCCGAAAAAGAATGAAAGAAGTGGAAATAAAAAAGAATTAGAGAATCACAACAAGTAACATTAGAAATGGGATTGGAAGATATGGAACTGGGTGTGAATTTATGAATATACGATAAGTAAATAACTATGGAATATTATTTTAACGTATGACCACAGTGGAGAGATTCTTGTGTGAACAAAGATGAATAACTAGAGAACCCCTTTTAGACTTTTTATGTGGAAAGGAAAATCAATAAATTTGAGTCTGACTCTACCTTTGAGAGAGGACTTTGTATTCTCTTTTTCTTTTTTGTTTTCATTTAGATTAGTTCGTTTTTTATAGTTTTTTATTATGAAAAAGCCTTAATTTTTTTTAGAAAGTTGCTTCAGATAGTCCAAAATGCATTAAAAGGAGCAAACTACACAATAATCTTGAACACAGGAGTTGTGAAAGATTCTAACCATGACAAAGGAACTAAGAGAACGCAAAATAAACCTAGCTGATTGGAAAAACACATTGATCAGTGCATTCATTGTTACTCCAAAAAACTATTGTGATTGTTTATTGCTATCTATTTGATAGCCATATTTGTATGGAAAACAGAAAGGAAAAAACATGCTATGCTACATCATGTCAGAGCCCCATTGCTAGATAATGGAGTTTTGTTGTCTTGAGTCATGGAACGCAAGGACTATAAAGAAACTGAGGAGCAGTAAACAGAAAGTGGTCATCAGGTGGGAAAACATTTAAGACTGCAAGGCACCACACCTGGCAGGATTCTCTTGGAGCTCAGTTGGGTACTAGAAGCTGAGTATGGGAGGAGAAGGAAAATCATAAGCAGTTGAACCCTCTTCTCTCTTTACCTGAGGCTGGTCCAGAATCATGAACTCGGCACTCAGCTGTGTCATAGATTGCCCCACGTTTAATGGGTTCATATACTTGGAAGGAATGGGAGGTTGGTTTTTTTTAGTTTGTTTGAATCAGAAAATGCAATAAAAATACAATAAAGGCTACACAACAATTAATCACTTAATATGAAAATGTGAAGGGTTCTGCTGTGAAATATGACACATTGTCTAATGGGGTTGGGGAGAGAGAAAACGTATTTCCTATAAGCTTTCCTTATCAGAATTGGCATGAAACCTACTTTTCTAAGATTGCTCACAAGTCACAGAACCTGCCTTTCTTTTTAAGTCATGCATTAAATATGCATGACGACTCCCACACAGAAGTTCTTCCTCACAGGTGAACTATGTGTTCTCTACTAAATAAATATCCTGAACACAGAATACACACACACACCCTTCAACTATTGCAATTTTATATGCTTATTCTTTTACTTCACTATTACACTTTATTGTTCTAATTAAATGTTAACATCCTTTTGAAAAGAAGAGAAAAAGTGTACATTGAAGATATTTCTTTTGCACTTGTAACATGACATGCAGCTGAAATTATGGCTATAAGCTTGTAGTCAGTTATGCATGCTTGACTATCACATGCAAGGAGATATTTATATGCATAGCTGATCAGAAGACTGAACTCTAAGGGTTCTCCAATCTTGCGAAAAGTGTTAGACATATATCAGCTGCTTTTGACCAGTGCCACTATAAGTGACCCAACTAGTTCAAATGTATACCTAGTTTAAAGGTCTAGTACTTCAATTTTAATAAGTGTATTACCCGACATTAGATACATTACTTTATAAGCAGTGTCATAGAAACAAATCTGCAATGATTTATGAGAATATTTTATGAGAATATGAATGGTAGTTTGGGGTAATAAAAATGAACAGCATTTGAATGAAAAAATATCCCCCCCCCAAAAAAAACCCCTAATCTTTTTCCATTCATCAGCTTTAAGGATATTTACTCACACTTTCTTTTTAATGTTTACCTATTTGCCATTCTACGACAACATAAATGAAAAGCACCTTTAAGAATTTGACACAATGCCTGTAACAATGATTTGCATTACTGAGCATTATTCCAAGCTCAATGCTTCTGACCCACTGCAACTGTACAGTATTAGATACAATCTGCAATGAGATAAATGAACACACTTCACTCTTTTTTTCTTTTTCTTTTTGGTTAGTTTACTTTGCTGTCAGATCACAGTTTTATCTAATGAACTATATAATCTGTTCACCATATCCTTTAATATTATTCAAATATTTTGCAGATGACAAGAAAAGAATACTCATAAGACCATCTCATACTCCATGCAATGTGGAGCAGCTGTGATCAACTAGTTTGCTTCCAGGCCCCTAAATTTCAATACATGTTGTGCTTTGATGGTGCCTTGAGATGCACTGAAATATACCTTGACAGACCCTGGAAGCAAAAGGAAAATGAAATGAAGATGCCTGAAGATATTTGGAAAATAAAACCTCGAAATACTACATGTTGTTGAAATCAGTGTGAATATATCCTTTGCAAAACAGCATGTCAAACTATTATATGTCAATAGAGATTGAAAGATTGTTAATGCAGATCACTTACATGAAATTTTACCAGTATGCCTGTGAATTGCCTCCTGGGATATGTATTTAAAATATTGCTTGAAAAATTCTGCATAGGAAGCAGTAAGCTTTATATAATAATGACTGGGGGGGGGGGAGTATGCTCCTTTTTAAGAGGTTTTCCATATATTTACAGATATACTTGGGAAGGAATCCAAAGAAAAACTAAAGTGCATGCTAATTTCTTTTTTAAAAGCTTTCCCCCAATACCAAATAAAGAGCAGGTCAAAAAGTTGGTGAAATTATGTGCTATTTTCCCTCATTCTGTACTAGAAATTCCAAATTAACGAGTCTTAATAGTCTAAACTTGCAATTTCTGCTTAGCGGTGTGTGTGGGGTGGTGGTGGTGGTTTTAGAAACTATACTTCAAACCAAAAAAAGTAAAATGAAACAATTAATGGTAAGTGACAAATTTTGTTCTGCATATGAAGCTTATAATGATGATTTTTGTTTGTATTACTGTGCAGTTGTTATGGGAGTGTCTTGTGAGTGTGTTTATGTAGATCTCTCTCTCTCTCTCTCTCTCTCTCTCTCTCTCTCTCTCTCTCTCTCTCTGTGTGTGTGTGTGTGTGTGTGTTACTGTGATTAACAAAATACTTTATTTTTCATTTAGATACCAAAACATTTGTTTCTCTTTCATCAGCTTCTGATAAAAATGGAAAATAGTATATATGTTAATGAATGGTTGGCATCTTGTATGCTTCTTAATGGTACAGTGTATGTTTATGTTTTTAAATATGTTATAAGTCTCTTAGAGACATTTAGGTAGCAAGCAACTTACTACTACAACTACTATTAATAATAATAGACATAACAATGTTGTATTAAAAAGGAATACTGAATGTTCTTAGCTAGTATGCTCAGACAACTTTTTTTGCAGTTAACAATGTTAAACTCCCTTAGGTAAAGGGACCCCTGACCATTAGGTCCAGTCGTGACTGACTCTGGGGTTGCGGCGCTCATCTCGCTTTATTGGCCGAGGGAGCCGGTGTACAGCTTCCGGGTCATGTGGCCAGCATGACTAAGCCGCTTCTGGCGAACCAGATCAGCGCACGGAAACACTGGAGCAGTACCTTTTTATCTACTTGCACTTTGACATGCTTTCAAACTGCTAGGTTGGCAGGAGCAGGGACCGAGCAACGGGAGCTCAGCCCGTCGTGGGGATTCAAACTGCTGACCTTCTGATCGGCAAGTCCTAGGCTCTGTGGTTTAACCCACAGCGCCACCCGCGTCCCTTCGTTAAAGGCACCTAATGGTGACATTCGCTGATTGCTATGTGCCACATCATGACTAATGGTTTAAAAATACACCTAAAGCATAGACTCCCCTCCTTTTTTCAGCAGGAAAAGCAATTGCATTTTCTTCTGGAAATGACCATTCTAGGGGACCCACTTTGTGAATTTTTGATCATCTAAACATAGAACTGGTTTTGGATTCCTAAACTTAACAAGCCTTCACCAGAACATGATACTGGCAGAGAATCTGCCTAAGTTGGAATGCACTGTTAAATGCTGGTTTTTATACCTCCAGGAGATTGCAGAAAAGGGTCTTGCTGTGATAAATGCAGCCTGGCTTTCTCTGGAGTTATGGGCCTGGGTGCTTTTTCCCCCTTTTTCCTTCTTTCTTTTTGCTAAAGCCTTGCCATAGCTGAGAAAAGTCTATTCTTTTGACCTCCTCCCTGCTTTTCAGACAGTGGACAAGGAAAGAAGCTACAACCTTCTTTCTCTTCCTTTCTCTCTCTTGCCATCTTTCCAATTCATGGTAACTTCTTCCCCCCTTACTTCCTTACCACTTCTTCATTTTTTTTAAAAGAGCTCTGATCTCATCTCCATTGCTTCTCTGAGTACCTTATCATTCCCTCCAACATTTCTCCAATGAAAATAGGGACATCCCATTGCATAATGATAATTTTACTATTTATACTCTCCACATCTTACTGGGTTGCCCCAGCCACTCTGGGCAGCTTCCAACATACAGTATATAAAAACATAAGAAAACAGTAAACATTTTTTTTTTAAACTTCCCTATACAGGATTGCCTTCGGATGGCTCAGGGGTCAATAACTCCATACCCTCTAACATTTCTCCAGTGAAAATAGGGACATTCTAAGGAAAAGTGGGACATTCCGGGATCAAATAAGAAACTGGGATGGCTTCTCTAAATCACGGACATCCCTGGAAAACAGGGACACTTGGAGGGTCTGCCACTCCACAAGCCAAACTTCAGACCAAATTTACGCACTCTTACATATCTGTCTACAAACACATGTGATCCACCCAGCCATTCATGTTCCGGAGGTGCTCATTCCCTGAACAAGGAGAAATAGTTTGTAAATGTCCCTAGAAACACACGCCCTAAGCAAGTGTGATAACACAGAGTGTGGCTAAAGAAACTGAAAATAAGTGCAAGAAATAAAAAGCTGAACATAAACAGACCAAAAGGGCAAAGTCAGAACAAAGAACAAGGAGCTAACCAAAGTTAAACAGCTAGCCAAACTTCTGCTAAAAGGGTTGACCCAATTACGAAGGGAAGTAATACGTTTTGTGGCTTTATTTTGAAAGCAGATGGAATAACAAGACAAAAATGGAAGAATGGTACTTATTATGTGGTTAGTATTCAACAAATATTAAACACTAGTAGTAGAATAAACAAGTCACAGACATGGCTCATCTAATGCTAGACAGCTGCTAACAGCAAAGTAAACTATTCATGCGTACTCTTCAATGAAGCCTGGAATAAAATATATAAGGGGTTAATTTTAAACAACAAAATTTTATTTGCAAGTTTTAGGTTTTTAGGTGGATGGAGGATGCATATAAGCCCAAATCCAATTAGCAAAATACATATAAGCCAAGTTTCAAAACAGACCTGAACATGATCAAATCAGCTTGTTTGGAAACCAAACAAGGAACAATAATTCCAAGTAAAATGGCAGGGCCTTTTGTATTAAAGAGCAGAAACACAACAGAAACAAAATATAATAAAAAATGAAAATTCAGGTACAAGAATTATGTATTTCATACTGAATAATTATTTCCTTACTGGCCGTAAATCCTCTCTGGTAAGCTGTGCATCTAAAACTCATCGAACTGCCAAGGGGTAAACGCAGCTCCATCCATCACACAGCCACTTGACAAATACATTCCATAATAGAAGTTTATTTTTATGGGAGGCTGAATCAAGGACTTTCCCATGCATACAAAAACTTGTCAAAATTATTTATGAGTCTTGCTGAGACACACAATATGTCATATCAAACTCCTATTTTCCTTCCAAGCGCGGACTGTCAATATCTCTGCTACTATCAATAATGTGGAACACCGCAGCTATAGGCCCTCAGCATTTTGAGGTCATCTGCCCATCCTAGCCTGCTGCCAGGAGCTCTCTCTCTCTCTCTCTCTCTCTCTCTCTCTCTCTCTCTCTCTCACTGCAATGCAGCTGAGGAGAGATACATTTGCAATCACAGCGAGGTGGTGTTAAGGTAAGCACCAGGGATTGCATTCAAAGCCTTTGCCAACATAGAATAAAGAAAAGTGAAAATATATTTGACAAATTACAGTTCATTATGGCCAGAATTGTGGAAATAATAGGATGTCTTTGGCTTTTCCCTACATTAAACTACCTTCAAGCTCTATCACATTTTTTCTGGGATAATTAAACAAAAACCTCTGAAGATAATGTCTCTGGCCCTTCTGGACCAAAAGATACAGCACGAGTTAAATAGACTGAATCTGTTCTACAATGTTTAGAAAAGTTTGACTTTTCTAAGAGTATGGCTATAATTTGGTTAAGTGGAGTATCCCATGGGATGATCAATGGACTTCTCATATATTACCTCTGCATTCACTGTATATTTTAGAAGTGATGCTAAATACCAAGTCATGTTGCCTGCTCTGCCAAAAGGAGAGTCAGAGTTGGCCTTATAGAACCATTGAAAACATTCTGAAATGGGCTATGAATACTTTGCCTGCACAGAAATGGCTAGAGAAGTGTTCCTCGAAAACATCTAATAAGACACATTACCTCAAAGCAATGTAGTTACCCATGCAGTGCAAGTCACTTGGTAGACAATCCATTACTCAGACAAGTCCCAAAAAACACAGTCCTGTTGACATTATGATTACATTAAGACCCAGCTTTACCGGGCCTATCAAAAATTCTGATCGCTCATAAATACTTTATCCTGGAACCCCACAATCTGGAAAGGTCTTTGAGTTGTTATAGTGTCATTATTGCAAAGTAACAACATAATAAGAACTGCAGCCTTAGTTGTTTTATTTCAAGTGTGTGACACCTCAGGCCTTCTGGCCAAATTAGACTGCTTCCTATACCCATATGGCCTCTTACTGTTCCCATATGCTATATATTAATTTGGCTCAACTCTGCATTTTGTCAGAAGCCAACCCTATCTCTATTGGCTGTGTCAAGCAAATGATGTGGTTCTAAGGGTACTGATATGACTTGGCTCAGTCGATTCTCCCAGCACAACAAGAAAGATGAAAGTACTGCAGTCAACAGGGACGAGCAAGGGTCCCCAAACGTGTGTGTGTGCATGTGTGCAAGAGGCATTATGGATTGTTATATGTGTGTACGTTTAAGAGCTGCCAGCATTTCCACTGGGTTTTGTAGCTGAGCCTTTAACAGATATTAACAGGTCATCGTGTTTATCTCTATGCTTTGAAATACTAGTTTCTGCAGATTAAGAGCACAAGGACAGGCTGGGCTGATGTTTTCTTTCCCTAGTTAGTGGAAATATACATATCCCATCCACAAAACAGCAAACATATATGTCCATGACTGCAGCCTAGTGGCCACTTTAAAATTGGCAATGTGGCTCTTAGGTTAAGAGGGTTCCCCTTCTATTTATTATCATCTATCAAGTTATCATAATCTTTCATAGTTCGAAGTGTCAGGGCAAGTCCAATCATGAGACAGAATGAGATTGCCACCTAGGGCGGCAGATTTAAGAGAAACACATGGTCAATTATTTAATTTATTATATGTTGTTACCACAGGAGAAACCATTTGGATTTTCTGACTTGGGCAGCAAATTCTGATCCTGCAAAATGATCCACAGTTTTGGCACTGCAGCCCCATTAAGTAGACTGAACGGAAAGCCAGTTCAGTCTTCTTTTTGAAAAAGCACATACTACAGCAACTAGTTCAGGGACAAGGATCCTTTTTGTGACCTGCTAACTTTCCATATTGCAGGGAGCTTTCTGTGAATGATAGCATTTAAACTCTGCCCAACCTGTACTGTGAAGTAGTCCAGTTCTGGGAGAGTTGAGCCACACTAATGCTTGAGTGTCTCAGACAAGAGTAATTTTAAAGCCACGCTTCAAAGCTCAATGACTGGGGGTTATTTGAATCTCAGTTTTACATATCTAACATTGTATTCATCATAACATTCTATGCATGGAGCTTAAGTACAAGATTTAGCTCTTGATGCTCTTGCTCATTTTCAGGTGTTATATTTCACATATTCAAATCCTTAGACAAACATTCCAACTTGCCCCCTGTCACACTAACTCTATCACTAAAGGACAGAAGGTAATTGGGAGATTTCTCTAATTGTTAAGCTCTTGCAAGGGCTGAGCCTGATCATTCACTGAATTGTTGAGTTGATGGGATTCATGTAGCTGGTTATAAATTGATAATCTAAATTAATTCATTCAAGCAGAAATCGATTTTGTAACTCCTTGAGAGCTTGTAATAATGCTTACCTCCCACTGCTAGCTGCATTCTCTGTTTCATAAAGCTGGTTGGAAACAGCTGGATTCAGGTGACCTGCTAGCTCATTAAATCTGCTACATGTTCCTTTTGGTAAATGATATTAAGCTGAAATGTCCTTGCGCTGATTTTTTTCTCTTAATTTTATGACAGAAATAACCTAATTTGTAACACAAAATAACAATCTCCTTGGATTACTTTTGCCTTGTTAAAATATTTTATGCATTTTTCATTTACACGAAGGTAATGGAAAAACACTTAAAACTATCTGTTATTTAAACCACAAGAGATATATTACTGGAAGTCTGAGAGCTGCAAAAATGATTGCATCTTCATAGTCTTTGCTTTATATCTGTAATAAAAGGTGAACAATTCAATTCAGTGGTTAGTAAATAAAGTAAGATAGGGTTTTTTTTAATGTTCTCCATTGGAAAAACTAAAATCAAATTGCTTTTCAAATTCATTTAGAAGGAGGACTCATTACTTACTCCCTCCTCTCTAATATAAAATGCATAGTTTTCATTTTGAACCTTAAAAAATCTTAATCTAAGAGTAGATGTAACCTAATTCTGAATCTCAAATGAGATAGAATCAGTTCTCTTCACTGTCCTTACCATAATTATTAAAAGAATGTGGATGAAGGTGGAGATTGGAACCTAAAGAACGCAGAGTATCTGACTTTAGGATACGTATTTCTTTATCTAAACTATTTGAATATCCCCCCCCCCCTTTGATTAACCAAACAATATGATAAAATAATTAGGGCACTCTAACATGTAGCAGTGAAAACATCTTTCTAACAAAACCATCAACCCGGCAGAGATTCAATTCTTTATCAAATCCAGCACAGCTGATTAATTAACAAGCTAATCAGTATCTTTTATCAAAATTCCACAACACTGGAGAAGGAGAAGGGTGGGGAGTGGGAAAGCAGCATGAGAACTTCTAATGAAAATCACACAGTGTATCCTTAACATTGGCAAACAGCACCAATCCAAAACATCTGCAATGCCCTTGACACGTTAGCCTATTTTTCCCAGTAGAGTTCACCATGCAGCAACATTCACTCAGGTTGATAAGATGGCTAAAGCTATCCAAAGAAATTAGCAGAAGAAATGTTTGAGACTGCTTAGCTATTAAGATAATAGTAGCTAAAATCAGAATTATTAGCTTATTAAAATTAAAGATCCATATAAAGATAAACCATCCTTTTAATGATCGGAAAAGGGGAGGGAGGGAAACCTGCATTGATTTCTAGCTTCTGCTAATGAAAGCACAATTTTTTAAAAAGGAGATGAAAGTATACAAAATGTGCTTATTGTTCATATATGTAGGAGACTCATTATAATACCTTCTACCCAAAGGGAAGTTCTCCTTTTCATCACCTTAAGTGGCCATGTTAACCAATGTCACCTATCCTGTTCTGGGATGACCAGAAAAAGACAGAGGTAAACTAGATGCATAAACATTATGTGGCACACCAGATCTCCATAATGAGAATCTAGCATGCAAAACCTCTACCCAGGTGGGTGCTGGTTGGAAACGCCTTCCCCTCAGCAGTGTCAGGAGGCACTGGGTCATATGCTATAGCCTAGGGTCACCCAAGCATAATGGGCACAAATCAGGAACTCTTAAGGTTTGCAGAAATACAAATACCTACAAGAGAGGGAAACCTTCAAAACAGTCCAACAAGAACTCAGCATGTTCTGAGGCCATAGAATGCTGACTGACCCTCGGAAGAGGACAGAAAATTGGGGAAAAATGGAATGGGGTATCCTAGAAAAGGACGTGGCTGGCTGGAACCCTGAAAAAGAGCCCTCAACATGCTGCATTTCATTGTAGGTCCAGTTGTTCTCTCACATGCCTTGTCAAAGAAAGCAATATAAGTGACTGGACAGCAGTTGTCATACACTTTAAAGACTAAGGGGGTCTTCTTCAGGTGAATCGACACAACCATCTCTTTCAAAGCAGCTACTATAACCCCTTGAAATAGGGCATTCACCACCCCCTGGACACACCTCTTGGTGCAAGTATAGACAGTTCCAAGAATATACCAACAGCTGACTTCCAGTAAAAGAATAACATTGGAATCAATATCTTACATGTACAGCATTGTTTATTTTATTATGCTTACACTCTGATCCTAGGTATGTTTTCTTGCAGAAACAAGATACAATATTTGGTTAGAAGAAGAACATTCCATTCATTTTATAATGAAATTTATGGTACATGCCTCACTGCACTTTGTGGGAGTGTCAAATGATGCTATCTGTATCTATCTAAACATTATTTTAAAAGCAAATAATGCATTTGTCATAGTGATTCGGAAGCTGTCTGCTATAGAGCGAGATGAGCGCAGCAACCTCAGAGTCATCCATGACTGGACCTAACGGTCAGGGGTACCTTTACCTTTACCTACCTAAACAGTAGATCTACTAAAGATATATAAGACATATATATACTAGAGATATATAAGACATGACACTATATACTCCGGAGTCTATCAGTATTAATAGTTAGAACAGATAGATCTGAAGAAAAATATTTAAAAAAACATGGTTATAGTACGTAATTTGGGTATAATATAGAGGTTGTTGCTTTTTTATGATTCATTGATTTGGGATGCTGAGTGCATCTATGGTAATGAAAAGAGGTGCTTGTGGAGTTGGAATTTTTGAGAGGATGCTTGTGTTTGTAATGATTTCTCAACAAAGTTTCAGCTGAGTTTAAAAGTCCTCTGCCATCAAACAACAAAAAAATTAGAAAATCTAAAAGCATTATAATTCATTTTTTCTAGAAAATTATTTGACTTGTAAAACTTGGTCAATTTTTTTTTTAAATCAAAGAACAAAATTTAATAATTATTGTAAACGATCATATGGTAATAATTAAGCTAATACGTAATTAGCATTTTCTAACAACCATTGTAATAGTGACAAATGCTTTCATTCATTTTGCCCTGATCATTAAAGACTTTAAAGGCACTGATTTTGTTAACTGAGTCCCTTGACTATTCATCAGTGATGCGATTCAACCTATACTCTAGTGGCCTATAATCAGCGCATTGCATATTATATGAAGGGGATTTTCATCATTGTCCTTAGCTATGCCACCTTTATGTCCTCTCTCCATCACACAGCAGGTAGAAGGATATAAATATCATGGTACCTCACAAATATGGATTGCACCAATCTTCAGTTCCAAACAGCATGAAATAAAATAATATTTTTGCCCTGATGTGTTTATCATAATGATTGCTCAGATGTCTTCTTTTCTCATGGATGCTCTTAAACTGGTTTTTAAAGAATATTGGCAGCAGTATTCACTATTTTATTTTATCTCATTTCATTCAACTGTAAAGGCTTTTCACTTCTAAATCTAGTATAAGCCTCTATAACTCTGGCAGTTAGTAATAATAATAATATGGGGGGTGGGGTGGATTTTATGCCTGATATTAGAGGTGCCATACCACCTTTTAAAAAAATCATTGTAAAAGGAACTAGGTAAGAACAGATCTTTTATGTAGATGATGTGGCCAACAGCCATAGCTCTTAATGAAATCACTTTGTCATTTCTTCTTTAGTTGTTCCTGCTATTATAACGCCCAAATTCCTATTGCTATCTTCAAGATCCTTGCAACAATAAACCATAGGGTTGTAATCACTACATTTTATTCAAAAGAAGACCCACTGAAATTTGTTTTCAGAACTAACTTAGGTCCATTAATTTTAATGGAACTGGTCTGAGTAAACTGAATACAACCCATAGAGCCAGCCCAAGACATTTGCTGCTTAAGATGAAGCAGAATATGCTCATCACCTCCATACCTCCGCTCAGGCAAGGTGCACAGCGCCCAAGGCCAGCCAAGTTATTTTGGTGCCTGAGGCAGAAAATCCCACATGTCTTTCCCCTTTTGCAACAGTGAAACGCAACAGTAAATTAAATTACTAAAAAAATTCTCCTTTCTCATGACATCCCAGAATCTCTACCTATAGTGACTTCTTCTATCTGCTGGTAGGCCTGGTTCTGACATAATACAGAGTGCAGTGAAAACAATAAGCACCCCCAAATTAAACAAAATCTCTCATCAATTTACAAGGATATAAATTAATATTTTAAAATGATTACATTTATATCCTTTTCCGCCAAGGAGGTCAAGGTGACATGCTTAGCTCTTCCCTTCCCCATTTTATCGTCAGAATAACCCTGTGAGGTACATTAGGCTGCGACTGGTTCAGGTTCACCCAATGAAGATGACTAAGAGGGGATTTGAAACCTGGTCTCCCTGCTCCAATACTATACCCACTCTGGCTCATGTGGATTGATAAGCCATGGCTCCATGACACAGTACAGTATTAAGAACAGTCTTGCAGCATGATCTCATACCAGCTGATGTGCAGGGATTGCTATTCTAGGAGTGAGTACCATGGCCCCATCACTGGCAAAATGGATAGCTTATCCATTTTCAAGATGTTGGGATATAAGCAGTAATAATCAGAGATATTCAGCATTGAGCACTTCTCCCAACACCCTACATAGTGAAACTGTATTGTAGAATTGTAGAAGAGAATTTATTTTTATTTTGGGGCAGAGGACTGGATACGTTACTGTCTAACTTTTGTCTATTATATTTGCCCTAGAGCTTTGGGGAGTAACAACAATTGAGTCCTGAGGCAGCTTTAGGAATTGTCCTTGAGCTGCCAAGGGATGCAGGACATTTTCATGGGAATGCACGGTATTTTTGTGGCAAGTAGCTATTAGGGAGATCAACTGACTGTCCCATTTGCTACATGTCCTTTGTTTGAACAGGTGTCTGAGGCAAGTCTGGGTTAAAGATGTCAGGTTACCACTCTTCACACTGCAGCATCTGAAGTAGCCTCTATGAATTGGGCTTTCCATCACTACCATAAAAGGCAAGTGGACACCAGTATTTTATTGGTGCAAACTGCCGTACTATGTTAAGCCCGTGCAATATGCTGAATTGAAAGATCCTAGAATATAATCCTGGGATGTAGTAGCCATGATGCACCAATAGTAATATATATTCTATCGTGAACACTTTCCCCCAAACCCTAAGCTCTGAGAGCCCAAACCAGCCGTGGATGGATTCACAACCCCACTCCTTTGATGTATTGTCCAGTCAGTGGACACTCCCATGAAACAAAGACCAGACCAAACATTTTTTTTGAACTCACACTTTAAAAATAGCTGGGGGGGGGGGCATAAAGTATTCCAATTAATATTGAAGAGACGACTCAGTTTGGGGGCAAGATTTTTAATGCTATTGATCAGAGAGGTTTTAAACAATCTTCATGACTGGTATCTTGCATGTTTATCTTTACCCGCCTCTCACCCAATATCCTCTGAGAGCAACTTATGATCCAGTCACTCCATGTCAATCCTCATTCAGAACCTCTGGCTGTTTTTTTTAAATATAATGATCATAGTAGAAGTAATCAAAATATGTAAGAACTGTATCCTTAAAATACAGCAAGCGTTATTTTTCAGTAGACTGCTTAATCTCTTCTTAATGATTAAATAAATAAAAAATCATCTTCTTTCTTTGATTACATATCCCTCCCATCACATCATATTCATTTCAAAGATTTAATATTCTGCCTTGTCTCTGTTTGCTCAGTTTTGTTCCCTAGGTCATAAATATACTTCTCTCTACTTTCCTGACCCAAATAAGAGGCCATGATGTATTTTGAATTGGAAAATGATTTAAATATTAAGCAAAATGTACAAAATCTCCCAATGATACAAAAATTATTGATGCTAAAGAGCTGATAAGTTTCTAAAGAACCTTGTTGAAAAATATGGTTTATTTTAACTAGTCAATTTTGTTCTACACACTGACTTCCTCCATTTTCCCCAACTCTCTTCCTCATGGTCAGAAGACCATGGTCAAAGATAGTCCCATTCTCCGCCCTATGCTGAAAATAAAGTCAACGGCTTGGACCCAGAGATCACCTCATGGTAAGTATGGGTGAAAAATAGCTTTTCTATCCCTCCCTCTCCCAGCAGCCTCCCAAAAAGGTTCTGCAAGCGTTAAAGGACCCTGCTTATTGGGGTGAACTAGAAAGATCACAGACTCTCCTCATTCAGCACGATCCCCTAATTCTGAGGGCACCCTTTATGGGTCTTGGGCGGCTGAAAGGGGGGTGAAGCAGGAAAGTCACCTTTTGCCCAATGCTTCTATGAGAGGATCTCAAGATCCAATTAGTTAAAACCAGGTCAAACATGCCAGCATTTGCATTCATTCAAATTACATGTCTTAATGTATTCTGAAAACCAAAACCATTAATAAAGATGTCTGCTCAAATTTAAGATGAACTGTAGCAGAGTTATGAAATCTTCCTTTTTATTATTATTCATTGAAAGAGATGCTAAGGATGTGGAGGGAGGTCTGGTTTGGCATGGCAGCTAAGCCCATTCCGAGGATGGATTTCCCAAAAACTAAACTGAACCCAATAAAAACCAGCCACTAAGGTACAAGCTAATACAGCAACAACTTTTATTATACAGTCACAGAACTGGTAAGTAAAAGATAGTAATGCTGGGAGCTAGAGAAGCCCACAAAACACTTTCATGTTTACACTTCTAGCAGCAGCCCTTTGTGTCTCATAGGGAGCTGCATCCGGGATGACTACCTTACAGAATAAACTCCTCTGTTTGACAATCCTCAGTTTGAACAACTGTGTGGTCCAAGTCTGAGTTAAAGATAAAGAACCATGTGGACTCTCCCTCATTGGAGGTTTTCAAACAGAGGCTGGATGGCCATCTGTCAAGGATTCTTTAGCTGTGATTCCTGCATTGCAGAGGGTTGGACTAGATGACCCTTGGACTAGATGACCCCTTCTAACTCTACAATTAAATGATTCCAAATTAGTGCAAACAAATTTTACGTAAATAGGTGTTCTATTTTGCCCTCTTTTTCAATGATACATTTTTCTTTTCCCAATAGATTTTATTAAAGTTTGAAAAAAGATATACAAAGATCAATATCCAATATCCTTTTATAATATCAAAGATAATAGAAACTAATCTAAATAAAAGCACAAACAAAAAGAAAAAGAAAAATGAGGGCAGAAGAAAATAACTTCCGATTCTTCATCAGTCAGCTATATATAGAAGATAATTCAAAACATCCACTCCAAGGTAACACTCAAATATTCCACTTTCTATAAATTACTATTTTCTTCAATCCTCAAACCCAGAGATGACAGGTTCATTTTCTTTTTCACACCAAAAGTCCACAAAGTGTTTCCAATCTTTAGAAAATATCAACAATGATTTTTCTCCACTTAAACACATTAACTTCGCCATCTCAGCTAAGTCCAATAATTTTAACGACCATTTTCTCTTTTTGGGTAAAGCATTAAGTGGCCACCTAGTTGCACCAGAGGACCATCCCCTTTGAATTGTCTTTTGAAGGGTCACAGGAGGCTACCACCAGGAGGAAGCTGACATACCCCCATGTGCATTTGGCATCTTGGAGCATGGCTAATATGGATGCAGCAGCATTACATAGAGTGGCTTTCATCCAAAGAGTCTGATTTGTCAGGCAGCTATTGCGTACAAATAGTGTGAAGTCACATTACGAATGAATTTATGTGCACTTGATTGAATGAGGCATAAAACCTGAAACATCCATAATGGCAATCAGCACAAAGACACAGGCAGCAAACTAAATTTCCTGACCTTTCGCTTGTGCATTTGTGCATGCTGAAATCAGATCTCACACATTCACACTTCAAAAACTGCTACTGGCTATTTCACCAATTGGCAGGCCAATCTTGTTGGCCTTTCTGAATATTTATCCAATAGTTTGCTGTCAATATCAACTATATCTGCAGTCCAAAGCGCAGTACTTGGGAAATTTTACATTTTGATTGCAATAAATGTTTTTGTGTGTGTGATTATATAGTTTTTGCAACAGTTATGGTACAGAAAGCAGATGTGTCATTGCCAAAAAGAATGTTGTGACTCAAAATCAAGCTTGTAGGCTTATAATCATTTGTCTAATTCTAGAATCATCAGTACCAGGTATCTCCTGCTCTTTAAACCACAAAATATACGTATTTTTAAAGCGTTAGCATGAACTTCACATCTTTAGTTAAAAGTAGTTAAACAATACTGGTGTCTTGATAGACTCATGTTTTGTCAATAACCCTGCATTGTTAGCTGTCATTAGTTTCATGTGGCATCTGTCTGTCTTTTAAGTAACTCTCTAATGAAAAATTAGCACTTTATTACACACACACAAAATCCTTGGGAAGATCCCACATGGCCCAGAAGATATGACAGAACTCTATTCTGTTGAATAGAGTGATGTTTGTATATTTATCAACTTCTTCATTTTACAGCTGTGCCTGTAGCTGACTATTGACACACTTGGTTTAGGGTTTCCAGGATACTTCATATATCGTGAAAATTGTATGGAAGATGCCCATATAATGTGTAAGATGGTGAGATGGGATTATATTATACCATTCCAGAAAGCAGTTCACTAGCTGCTGGTGAGCAACTGGACTGGGCCCAACTAGCATTTAAAGCCCTAATAAGCTTTGGACCCAAGTATGTGAAGGAGCACTTTGCCCAGCAGCCGAATTAAAGTTTTGTGATCTGCAGGGTAGACCCTGCTTGTGGTACCCTTGGGTAATATGGCCTGAGTGTCACAACAAGAAACAGGATCTTCTCACCAGTGACACCACGTGCTAATGAACTCCATTCCTGAAGATCAGATTGTGCCCCTCACTTTATGTTCATTCAGAACACAATTTAAAACCAGTTTTTCTTGTTCCAGGAAGGCTTTGGAGTAAAACAGAAGAGACACTATTTTTATAACGTAGTTTTGATTATTATTGTTGTTGTTGTTTTTCACTGTGGTTCTGCTTTTGTTTTTAATGTATTTTTCTATTATTATCAGCCACCCTGGGCTCTCATAATGTAAAGGGTGGAGCATCAGAAAATAACAAAAACAAATTCAAGTTATAACTGAACTGGGTGATGACAAATGGCAGCTTCTGCCAGATTGCTGTGTTGCACATCTATAGCCGAGCATGCTACCACAGGAGTAACAAAATGAGAGGGACAAGAAAACAAGACACAAACACGAAGTTTGTTTTGTCTTCTGATTCAGCAATGGATTTAAAAAGTAGAAGGAAAATCTCTAAGTTGCTTCTTGGTCATCCTATTATGGTTTAAAGGAAGGGAAAGCAGTTGGGGTTTTTTACGCACTTCCTTTGTATTTCATGAAGACTTTAAAAATAGGGAAACATTTTCCAAAGACTTTTTACAATTCCCGCTCACCCCCTCCTAACAGGTAGGTGGAGTTTGCGACCCCATGAGGGGCTTACCTGGCCGGGTGCCACCCACCTGGTAAGCGGGTGTCTTTGGCTCGCCCCTGTCTGGCAGGCCAATGGGCTGCCAGCAGGGGTGTGGCCTGGGACAGGTACAGGGGCCGATCCTTCAGCCAATGCTCATTCTTCTTCTTTCTTTTCTTTTCTTTTCTTTTCTTTACTTCAACTTCCATACAGAGGTAAACACCCAAAAACCAAAGTGAGTACTTATCAATTCAGCCATCAAACATTCAATATTAGTCGAAACAAAATCAAAAAATTCCTTCCAGTAGCACCTTAGAGACCAACTAAGTTTGTTATTGGTATGAGCTTTCGTGTGCATGCACACTACTTCAGATGCACTGAAACAGAAGTCACCAGACCCTTATATATAGTGAGAGGGTGGGGAGGGGTATTACCCAGAAGAGTGGTGGGAATGGGTGATTGGCTGATAGGTGTGGTAAACCTTTTGACGGCTGTTAATGACTGCAATTGGTCTTACTGGAAAAAGCAAGGGGTGAGATGGCTAAAAATAGCTTTATCATGTATAATGAGATAAGAATCCATTGTCTCTATTCAGACCAGGTTTCTCCATAGTTTTAAGTTTGGTGATAAGTTGCAATTCAGCAACTTCTCTTTCCAGTCTATTTCTGAAATTCTTTTGTAATATGACAGCTACTTTGAGATCTTGTATAGAATGTCCTGGGAGATTGAAGTGTTCTCCTACTGGTTTCTCTGTCTTGTGATTCAGAAATCACAAGACAGATTTCTGACATCAGTTACTACCTGTAACTATTCAGTATTAGGGCAACCATGACAGTAGCACATGCACATGGCTGTCCTCTTCAACCACAGAAGATCTCACTGAAAAAGGTCAGGAGTCCTACAGACGCATTCAAAACTTGAACAGTTAGAATCATTTGAGTGGAAAAGCAGGGCCATCATAACCACCATCTGCAGACCATTCTGCACTATCTAGGTTCTAAACTGCATAAGGAGCCTGCCAGTGTAGAGCAGTTGTCTGCTCAAGACCTTTCCTCAACATTTATGTAGAAGGTGTCAGAGCTAGGTACGGGGAACAGCACAGCCCTACTTTTCCCCTAATGTGATATGAATTGTGTGGGGTATGAATGCCAGTATAGGGCCTATTGTGAGAGAGGAATGAGGGGAGTAAATAAAACAAGCACAGCTATGTCTTACTCTGTATTATCCAAGCTGAGACCTATGGAACTCTGGATGTAAAGGAATAAAGGTAAAGGTAAAGGTACCCCTGCCCGTACGGGCGCCCATCTCACTCAAGAGGCCGGGGGCCAGCGCTGTCCGCAGACACTTCCGGGTCACGTGGCCAGCGTGACATCGCTGCTCTGGCGAGCCAGAGCCGCACACGGAAACGCCGTTTACCTTCCCGCTAGTAAGCGGTCCCTATTTATCTACTTGCACTCAGAGGTGCTTTCGAACTGCTAGGTTGGCAGGCGCTGGGACCGAGCAACGGGAGCGCACCCCGCCGCGGGGATTCGAACCGCCAACCTTTCAATCGGCAAGCCCTAGGCGCTGAGGCTTTTACCCACAGCGCCACCCGCGTCCCAAATGTAAAGGAATATCTTACCACAATTTTGTAGAATTCCAACTACACTTACAAATATGAGGGTATCTGGCAAATGCCAGTATTTGGTAACCACAATGGCTTCAGTAAAACTAACCACACATTTAAAAGTAGGAATTCAAGAACACTGGAATCCAGAAAAAGGGGGAAACAACTCACATAGTAACAGCTATAATATTTCTGGTTTCTATATAAATACATCATGAACAGTACTTTGAGGCAAACTGTTAACTGCTAACTCTGAAACTTCTCTAAGAGGTCTTAGAAATCTCCACAGTGATACTAAACTTACATTAAAATGATCTAGAAAAATATAGCCTCAATGTTTTGTTTCCAAAGAATTTTTATAAAGCTCACATTTCAGAAGGAGGCAAAGGGACAGAACATCTAACACAGTTCTATGTGAAAATAAATTTCTGACATATAATGTTAGTGCTAAAAGACATTTAACTCTTGAAACCCAACATCAACCATATTTTCTTTTTCTTTAAAACTTAGGAAAGCAAGCTCAGTTTGATTGGGGTAATTTTTCCTCAGATAACATCAGCTGACAGAACCACAGGGATAAAAGCATTTTCCCAACTCATTTTATTTGTGTATTTATTTTTAAAGACATTTTTATCTGTATAGAAGTAGTCATGGGGGTCACTGTATAGAACAGATGATTGAACCTCTCTCTTCAATGGACCTGTAAGAATCACGCAAAACATTTCCTGCAATATCCCTTTTAAAAGAATACCTGAACTCAACTTTCATGTCCAGAAATGCACCAAGACATCAGTAACATCCCTCATCAGAAAGCAAACTTGGGCTGCAATCCTATGTCTACTCAAAAGTATTTCCTAATGGGGCTTCCTTTCAGTTAAGTGGGATAAGGGCTGCAGTCTTAGATAACTTTTTAAACTGTTCCACTACCAGACACACAAATGTGTCCTTGTGTGCCATCCAGAATGTGCAAAATACCTTTCCAATGCTCAGTTGGGCCCCCACTATCATCAATATCTTCATCTTTTCTGAGCTTCAGTTTATATACTCCCATCCTAAACATCACTGCATCCAAGCATTAATAAGTCTGATATTAAGGATCTGACCCACACTTGTTATTTTTTAGAACATGCTACATCTGAGTTTACAAGTACTGGCTACTTGTCTTTCTCCTCTCCTTCACATGGTTCAACATAGCAAGACTGGCTTAAAATCTAGATTGAAAATTAAATTTAGTATGTTCTAATTTAACTGTATACTTTCTATTCAGTGCTTATGGTTTCCAAACTGTGACAATGACAATGTGCATCAATGGTTCGTTTTGCAAACCAGATTGTCCTCCTTCAAATTGCTCCTTGAAAGTTTATTGTGATGCCTATAAAAAAAATCCTAATGATAGCCAGGCAGCTGGCATGTCAAATCCACAGCCTATTATGTTAAACAGTATTGTCTCATTGTTTTCTTCTCTCCATTTTTCGTTTTATCCACCTGCTGTCTCCTAACTTGGATTTAGATTGGAGTCTTTTTGGGGTATGGCCAAATTGTATTTGGAAACTTATATGATTTCTTTTAAAAAACAGAAGTTAATGTAAGATGACTGTGGTCTTTGAAATGGGCATATAATGTAGTACTATGTAAATCAGTACTAACAGTGAATTAAGTTTTCGTCTATCACAACTGCCCACTTTGGATGCTCAATTCCCAGCTTGCCATACCATAGTTTAGCCGCTGGGAAGAAGGAGTGTGCTCCCTATTTGCCCTTCCCCAAGCCTCATTCCTTCCTTGAAGTTTATATCATTGCTTGATTAAAACACAATTATGTTTATATCTTTTTGTTGAAAAATGAATAAAAATTATTTTAAAAATAAAATAAAATAAATAAAACACAATTAAACAATGTTGTGGACAGAATGGTGAAGAGTAGCTTAACATCAGTTTGCTAACTGGATGTTAAACTATGGTTTAATAAATTAGGAACTGATGTTATACCCATGAAAATTCTAGGCACCATAATACATGCACATCTAAGTACAAAGATAGTCTGATTTTTCAGGCCACTTTTAGGATGGCTATTTTAAGTATGCTATTTTGGAACAAAATATGCAACTAAACTTTACATAAAATCTGCTAGTATCTTAAGAACAGTTGCTCTGACTTTGCTGGTGGTGCTTCCCCAACTTCATTGTGGCATCCAGTCTTAGAAATACTTCTAACCAAGAAAGGAAGGAAGGAAGGAAGGAAGGAAGGAAGGAAGGAAAGAAAGAAAGGCTCACTTTTACTATATTTGTCATGTTTACATTGTTAATTTTTAGCAGCCAATGAAAACATTTGTTTGTCCAAGCTTTTTGTAACACTGGACTGGTATTTAGTTTGTGGTTTGTTTGTTTATTTATTGATTGTCCTTAGCTACTGGACTGGTTTCTTGTTTTATTGCAATAGATTCTTTTTTATTGGTGTTTGGTTTGGAAAGCAATATGTGGTACAACGGAACAATATAAATACTTTATATAAATAAACATCTAGATCTTTTATAAACTGACTGAAGTAGTAAATCATAAATGTACACTATCCAAAAAGAAACCACAAACAGTTCTTGGTTTCTTCTTAACAAGTACTTGCAGTTTTGTAGGAGAAAGCATTGCAAGCAAATAGTGAACAGAAGTAGTTTTATCCAAATAGCACTCTATGTTCTGGTTCATATGTCACATTAAACCACAGATAAACTATGGTTTAATGTGAATGAGCAATGTGCTACTGCATGCTGCTGAAATTGCAGGTGCTTCACCCCTCCTTTATGTCTAGCTAAGAAATGGATAGAAAACACATTGTGGTATCCTCATCAAGCAACTTTTTTGAGCTTGGAAACTCTCATGCAAACACAGAGCTCCAACATCTAGTCTACTTCTTTTTATTTCAGGCTTCCTTTTCACACCCAAACCTGCTCATTCCAGGATTGGGGCAAGAAGTCTCAAAGTGTCCAGAATTATCTGGAGTTTATACAGGGGAATTTACAAGGATTTGTGCACATATTTTATAGAAAGGGATTTGTTTATTTTTTTTAAAAAAAAGTCTATAGGGTGTAAATAACATGGGATAAAAAGGAAACTCATCTACTATTCTGTCTTATTAAATGATGTCTCTGTGGTGTTTGAGCACACAGCTAAAATGTATCCCTAGCTGATAGATTAGTTTACTGATTTGTATCGATATTTCCTTTGTGTATGCTACAGCTACTGGGCCGATTACTGAAATACTGTAGAAACTGCTCCAGATTATTTATAGATGGTGCAGTTCCCTTCGTCTATCACAATGCCACATGACTGCTAAAATAAGACATGAATGTACCTGATGCTCCCCTAGATGGATTTGCATTTCTACCCTCTTATCCTCACAGATGTTTCTTGTCTGCTTTAATTCGTATACACAGGCTTAAATTAAAAAACACACACCACAAAACCAGTTACTGTAGAAAATCAGTAAAGTTGTCAAATGTATCTGAATGCGAATCAGGTAAAATAGAAATGCGTAAGCACAAAGGCTTCTGAAAATACAGCGGTACCTCGGGTTACATAGAAGAAAAAAACCCCTCCAAAATCCAGAGTTGAGCAATACCCTTCTTGGGACCAACCAAAATGTCACAAAATATGGAAAACTTTCAGGTTCTCTAGAACTCTTAATCATGCAAGATGTTACACAGAACAGGGGCTAATAATAATAATAATAATAATAATAATAATAATAATAATAATACATTTTTATTCATATCCTGCCCTTCCTGGTTCAAAAACCGGGCTCAGGGCGGCTAACAACAAATTTAAAACACTTAATTGTAAAAGCAGCATAAAATATAGTATAAAAACATGAATAACAATAAAATTCAAAATTCAGAAATCAATTTAGGGGAAATAAGCATTAGATAAGGGGTGGTAGGGGAAAACAATGACATCTTCATGTAGCTATGAAGTCAACTTGTGGACTCAGTTCTGAGATGGGGACCACTGGCTGAGTAAGTGGCTCTCATGTGCTTCATATATCAGTTAGCAGACACAGAATTCTGGGATGAAGAAGCCATAACTGAGAACCCAAACCCTCCTAAAAAAACTCTGTAAAATTAAAATCTGCCATCAAGGATCTGCCCCAAACCTCAAAAAATGAAGTCTCTCTAAATAATATTGAGTCTATTCTTATAGCTGCCCCATATTTATTTTGAGGCAAGAGCAAGCACCAAAAGTTTTCTCATTTTTAAAGTCTAATCTTTAAAAAAGGCCATTTTGCCCCAAACATGCTGGGGACATTTTAAAGTGCATATGGAATTACTATGAATAAAGATACAGACTTGAAAAGCAACAGTAACTGCTGCATCATAGCTGCTTTTGTAAGTTATCACTTGTGCAGATGATCTGACCCTCATTTTCCCCTGGTTTAGTAGTTAAACCTTTTAGGAACAATTCAAGAACAAAAAAACAAACAAAAAAAAAAGCCATTTGGGATTGCCAAGACAGAAATAGGTGATTCTTAAAAAAAATAAAAGGAAAACAATTGACACGGCGGGGGGGGGGGAACTACACCAATTTAGGTCATCACCAAATTTTAAATAACTTGATGTATCGTACTGAGAGATTACATGACACACGTGTGACAGAATGCAAGTGCCGATGTCTGTCATAATAAAACCACTTAGGTTCAATGTGAAAGCACAATGCACTAAAGGGGCTCCAGTGAACCTCAGCAAGAGATTACGTACTTTCCTACTGGCAGAACATGGCAAGGCAGAATGTCAGATTTCATACTCGGCAGACATCTACAACAACTGATGCCTTGTAGTCAAAGGCTGTTAAATTACCTGTGAAGGGTTACTGGCAGCCCCGAATGTTTTTTCTCATTGTTTATTTAGTTCCAAAAGCTCCTGGTTTTTGTGCTGATTGCTCTAACTGACAGCACAGGAAATCTGGACGCTGTAAACAGGGTGCTGCTGTATTGAATTACAGGTAACAAGTGTGTAATCAACCTGCTATGGTTGGACCTTTGGTATTTCAATATTGATGGAAATAAGGTGGAAGAAAGTTCACTAATATTAAAATATTAAAAGAAATAAACACAAATAACTTGTGTCAAAGGACTGGAATTGGGACAGAGGATAATTGACCCAACTGAAAAGTTATTGACAGCATAATCCTATACATGTCTGCTCAGAAATAAGTCTCATTAAGTTCAATGGCGCTTATTCCCAGGAAAGCAAGTACAGGATTGCAGCCTAAGTATTTTATTCGTTGCTCAAATAATACCACAGGAATTAAAGGTGAGTGTGTTCTGAAGTGCTTTCATTATTAGCCATAAAAATATATAAGAGTTAAACAGTCCTTAGCCACAATATGTTATTCTATGAGACATCAGGGAACAACCTGCCAATGCTTACTGTTAGAGAGAAGTCTGCTAGGTTAAAGCCAGTCATAATGCAAAGGAGGCTTAAACGAGGCATCCCTTTTGCAGAAGTGATAAAAATGGTGAGGAGAGCAGCATGAAAAAAATGGGGTGCAGGGCTCTGATGAATTATAATAGTGTCATGTCTCTCCATGCTAAAACATTATAAGTTGAAGCAGTAACCCCCTCC
The DNA here is from genome assembly GCF_964188315.1 of Podarcis muralis. Classification (NCBI taxonomy): domain Eukaryota; kingdom Metazoa; phylum Chordata; class Lepidosauria; order Squamata; family Lacertidae; genus Podarcis; species Podarcis muralis. The sequence goes on along the minus strand of NC_135662.1, from coordinate 54,676,415 downwards.
AAGAGTAGATTGCAAATTTATGTGAGGTATTTAAAATGTAATGGTTAATTAAAAAGCATAAATAAAAATTTGCTGGCAATTAGTCAACAAAATAACCCTATGTTAGACAATACACAGTAGTATAAAAGAGGAAGCCCTCCTGTTTATCAACTGAGCCCTGGCTTCATCTGTGTTTGAGACTACCGTAGGCAATAACATTTCACTGGGGGGAGGGAGGGGGGAATCCACTAAAAGATATCAAAATACATTATTATCAGACACTATTTTTATTCTGTACATTACTTATTAAAGCAGATAGTGTGTGTTATCATCTTATTATACCCCAAAGACCTGCTTTACAGTTTAAAATTACAAGAAAAATAAGGTTTCATTAGCATTCTCATTGATGATGGTAATTTTAGGCTACTCACATTATTGGGAAAGAAATGTTGTTCTTGCCAAGTAAAACAGTACTACAATTGGTATTCATCAGTGTTATACCACTGAACATTTGAAAATGAGTGATTAGATCAATTTAGGCTGAACTGAAATCAACTTCCTAATTTGGGGATTCTTTCCTGGGTCCCATGTAAGAGTATGCATGCAGCATGTAAACTTCAATCTGGAGCTAATAAAAGGTTTGAAAGGCCTCCAGACTGCTGAACGTTCCTGATGATGTCAAAAGACAGGTGTGGGGAACTTTGTCCCCCCCCCCCAGATGTTGCTGAACTACAACTCCCATCATCCTTGGTCATTGGCCATGAATGTTGGGGCTGATGGGGCTTTAGTAACATCTGGCAGGTCAAAGGTACCCTAACGCCTAGCCTAGATGTAGACATGCCTAGGAAACTATCATACATGTGTGGCACAAACCAATGTGTTTTGGGATCATGGAAGGAAGTTTCCATGACAGCCAACGTTCTGTATGCTCTATACATGTATACATCTGCAGCAGTGTTCAAGGCTTTGTGCATAACCTACATTCATAGAAAGGACTGACAAGCCCTACTGGATCAAACCACAAGTCTATCTAGTCCAGGAGTAGGCAATCTAAGGCCCAGAGGCCGGATGCGGCCCATTCACCTTCTCAATCCGGCCCACGGACGGTCTGGGAATCAGCACGTTTTTACATGAGTAGAATGTGTGCTTTTATTTAAAATGCATCTCTGGGTTATTTGCGGAGCATAGGAATTCGTTCACCCCCCCCAAAAAAAAATATAGTCCGCCGCCCCCCCACAAGGTCTGAGGGACGGTGCACCAGCCCACGGCTGAAAAAGGTTGCTGACCCCTGATCTAGTCCAATATTCTGTTTCTGGCAGTTGTAGAAACTTTCTTCTCCTCATGTTCAATTCTCTCCACTCCCAAAGAAGAAAAATGAAAGCAAAATCTAAAACACCTCTATGCAAGTGCAACATATCAACATACTGGGACTATCCGAGTTCAAGACTAATCCGAGTTGCATACTAATTTATGTTGGTATTGGTAGATGAGCACAGCACAGTTGCATACAAAAGCTTGAAACTATAAAACAATTCTTCAATATCTTACTAACTTTTTTAAAAAAAGTAAATACACAAAAGTTAGTGGAAATAAGAAAACCTCAATCTTTTTACTGATGTTAGTAGAATTAATACAATTTTCCTTCTAGTACACCATGAAAATACCACCGACTATACCAATTCCTGTTGCTAAGGTTCTTCCTCTAGTGACCAGAATTTTAAAACAAGAGATTTGGAAAAGCTATACCAGCTATTAAGGAAAGGCTATTACTGCACAATTATCACCACACATTAAGAAGACATGGACAGTGGCATAAGCACGATTTTATTTTCCTTGTAGGTCACATAAAAACCTATCAAGCAGTTATTTTACATGTCTACAGTTGCTAATAACTATCGTGGAATTGAAAGAGTTAATGCCAGTAGCAGAATAGCAGCTCTGATTATCAAGGCCTCTCAAGTGAGTAAAAGCCTAATGTGGGGATCCATTCAGTTATGGAAACAATCCCCAAAGTTCTGCAACTGCTATTACACTCACAGTGGTAATAAAGTCCTTTCCAGCGGTGATAAAGACATCTTAGTCGATTAATTGTATGAATTAAAGCTACATAAAATTGCCAGTGAATAAAATAGCTGCACTGATGGAAATGTATTTTCTTTGATTTTAGATGAAGATAAGAAAAGCTCTGCTGGGTCAGGCCAAAGGCCCATCTTACATTCTCACGATGGCTAACCAGATGCTGTGGGAAGCACACAAGCAAGGAATGACAGAAACAGCTATCTTCCACTCATGCTCCCTGGCAGCTGGTATTCAGAGCACATAGCTCATATAGCTATAATGACTACCGGTCATTGTTAGTCTTATCCTCCATGAGATTTTGTAATCCCTGTGAGCTTTAACCACTTGTTAAGCTATCCTGTGGACATGGTAGTATCTTGTGGTAGCAAATTTCATACTTTATGCAGTGTTTGAGGAAGTACCTGTCAAATAATCCATACCATTTGCATTTCTGTTAAGTACCTATTTTTAAAATAACTGATCAAAACTCTGATCCCCAATTATTTGGGAGAATCGTTTTAGTTTATGAAATGATTTTAAATCAACTAATCCAACTGATTGATGCCATGGTGCTAATTCGTGTCAACATTCCTGACAGGAGTCTTAACATCAACACCAAACTACCAGGATTGTAAGCTGGCTGGATGTATGAAACGGCACATAAAAACATGGTTGTTAAATAGATAATATTTTTCTGTGCTTTCCCCCACACATTTACATTTATACAATGCCAAACTACTTAACATCTATGGATGCTAAATTAATGCACATATTGGTGTTGCAAGTGCTTTTTTTCTGGGGAGACGCAGGGGGAAGCATACCTCTAAACATTTTGTGAATCTAAGTTTGGCCTCATTGAGGAATATGAGTAGGAAAATGAGACTATCCCTAAACATTTAAATTTTTTAGAAAAAAAGCACTGGGTGTTGCAGAGACTTGGTTCAAGTCTTAAATAAAGCTGCACATACAGTAGATATATGGGACGCGGGTGGCGCTGTGGGTAAAAGCCTCAGCGCCTAGGGCTTGCCGATCGAAAGGTCGGCGGTTCGAATCCCCGCGGCGGGGTGCGCTCCCGCTGCTCGGTCCCAGCGCCTGCCAACCTAGCAGTTCGAAAGCACCCCTGGGTGCAAGTAAATAAATAGGGACCGCTTACTAGCGGGAAGGTAAACAGCGTTTCCGTGTGCTGTGCTGGCTCGCCAGATGCAGCTTTGTCACGCTGGCTACGTGACCCGGAAGTGTCTCCGGACAGCGCTGGCCCCCGGCCTATAGAGTGAGATGGGCGCACAACCCCAGAGTCTGTCAAGACTGGCCCGTACGGGCAGGGGTACCTTTACCTTTACCTTACAGTAGATATGAAGAAAAGTAAAGTAGTTAAGAATTTGTTCATGTTGTAAACCACCTTGAACATGGTTTGAACTTAGGGAACTTCCGGTTCAGCGCGATTCCGACGCAGGCGGGGATTTCTTCACTGCGGAGAATCCCGAACTTTCCGGAGGAAAATAGGGGTGCCACAGGGCGCAGTGGCCCCCTGAAAAGTGTCTGGTGGGCGTCCAGACACATTGGACCCCGCGCAGCCGAACGTGGCCTTCCTGGCCGTCAGGTAACTCCAGCTTGCTGGAGCGAAGAGTACGGCGGGGGGGAGAAACAGGCTGAGGGAAGCCATAGCTGCCTCCGGGAAAGTGAAGCCCCGAGCTTGCAGGAGAAGCGCTGGATTCTCTGGAAAAATAGATTCGAGTCTAAATAAGAGTGGGGACTATTTGAGAAAAGTACTTAAGGAAAGACTTGAAAAGAAGGAAGTTAATTAAGAGCTCAACTCTCTATCGGGAGTCATTAAGGACGCAGGAAACTAAACAAGGCGGAGTAACGTATGTGGGACGCTGGCGGTGAATGGTCTACTCCCTCTCCATTAGGTTTGCTGCCTGCTGCTGCTTACTGCTTATTGCTGTTTACAGCGAGGAGTTAAATTAACTGGTAAAGGAGAAAGGTGGAGGGGAGCAAAGCGACAATACTGAGTCATCTTTTTTGAGTTTCCCAAACCTTCGTTGGATGGTAGAGAGGAGCTCAACCGCATTTCAGTTTGGACTGTGGAAGTTCCGCGTTAGGAGATCTCATTAAGCCAACGCCCGGTCTCCATTACGGTTTGGAGAGCATTATTTAGCCGCAGTTGATGTGCTTTGGAGGAAGAAGAAGAAGGTATTTGGTACTTGGTTCTGCTTTTTCTGTTAGTGACTTTTGAGTCTTCGTTCCTGTTTATCTTGGAAGGGATTGCAAAAACTTTGGAAACTTTGGAAAACTTTCCCAAATTAAAATTTGGATACTAATTGGATATTAAGTTTGTCACGTGCCGGGGACGGACCCCTGGTGGAAAGGGGTGAAATTACAGTTTGTTTGTTTTTTCTTTTTGCCCTTTTCTCTTCTGTTTCCTCTTGCTATTGCGATATCTTTAGACTGATTTGAGAATTTCGGAAATCCTGGGGATCTAGCCCGAGAGTGGGCAAGAAGACTAAGAGAATACTGATTGCATAGACAAATTCACAAGGAATAGCCCAACTGGGGCAAGAAGAATTAAGAATCATCTATTGGGTTAAATAGGATATTGGAACATTACAACCAAATAATTGACTATTGTATAGATTAAGACTGCGGGGGGGCTCTCGGGATCTTTGGTAAAATTTTTAGGACCCACCGATGTTGGGGTCCTGTGACGTCTGAAGATTACAATTTAATTTAGAAAAGTGTCCAGAGAAGAATTATAACTCAATCACCCAATTCTAGCTTTCAGTTAACCCCTCCTTTTCTCTTTTTGATTCAGTGGAGGGAGGGGGACTTTGTATAGCTACCAATATATTATTATTACCCTACTGAGTTGGGGAAACAAGATATTGTAATCTAAAAACAAGATATTGTAATCTAAAATGTCCCATGTGCCAAAGAAAGGGGGGAATGGGGGGACTCCGGCAGAGAGAAAGGGGTCAAAGCAAGAATCGGATTTTAGATCAGAGATATTAAGGATGTTCGCAGATATCAGACAAAGTGAAAAGAATTTGGAAACAAAGATAGAGCAGGTGGAATTAAAGATCGGGAATGTGGATAAGAAAATAGATGAGACAGTAAACGAATTGAAGGGACAAATTAAAGAAGTATCCAAAAGAACTCATGTGTTAGAGGAAGGAATGAAAAGGACGAAACTGGATTTGAAAGATTTGAAGCGAGAAGAGGACAAAATTAGGACAGGTTTATTGGAAACTAATAGGGTTCAGGAAGAACTGTGGGATGCCATCTCCATGAACGAACTCCGGCAACGGGAAGTTAATTTAAGGTTAAGGGGGATAGTAGAGAATCAAGGAGAAAATATTAGGCAAAAAGTGGTGGACGAATTAGCACAATGGCTGGAGCTTCAAGTAGAGGAAGTGGCAAACACTGTACAGAATGTTTTCAGAATGAAAGTGAGGACAACCAAACCAAAGAAATATCCGGGGGACTGTCTTATAACATTCAAGGATAGGGATATGAGAAATTTGGTACTTCAAAAAAATAGAGAAAAAAGATTGTCTATTGATGGAAGTTATATAATTATATTTAAAGACATTCCAGTCAGATTATTAAAACGGAGAGACCCTTATAAAAGACAGGCACAGATTCTTAAAAAGAATAATATAGAGTTCAGATGGGAGTTCCCGGAAGGGATATCTTTCACTTACAAAAATAAAAGGCACAGACTGACCAGCACGGAAGAAATAGGTAAATTTCAAAGGAAATATAAAGAACTATTGATAGAGGGGGAGGAGGAAACTAAAGGCGCAACAGGGGGAGTGGAAGTAAGAGGACAACAGGCTGGGAGAGAGAGGAGAAAAGTTGGAGAAGAATTGGATGAGGAAGAGGAAGAAGAGGAGGAGGAGGATAGGGAGGAAGAAGAGGGAAGATTATAAATCAAATAATTAAAAACTGGAAAGAGATATCTTATTAACAAGAAGCAAAATGACACTAAAACTATGGAATTGGAATATTAATGGATTGAACGATAAAAAAAAACGGAATAAGGTGGAACAGTTTCTAAAGAGGAAAAAGTTAGACATAATCTGCTTGCAGGAGACACACGTGGCAAGAAGGCATAGGAAGATCTTGATAAACAAAAGACTGGGGAATGAATTTATCTCCTCAGACAAGGATAAGAAAAGGGGGGTGATTATGTATATAAAAAGTAATTTAGAAACTCAACAAATGTTCAAAGATGAAGAGGGGAGAATTTTGGGGGTTCAGATAAATTGGCAAGGTGAAAAAATAATAATTGTTGGGATTTATGCCCCCAATGGAAATAAAACTGAGTTCTATAAAAACTTGGAAGAGAGACTGTTGGAATATGCGGACCAAAAGATAATTTTGATGGGGGATATGAACGGGGTAGTTTCATTAGAAATGGATAGATTAAGGGAGGGGGGAGTAAAAGAAGGGAAACTACCTAAAACATTTTTCGAGTTGGTCAAGAGTTGCAATTTAATAGATATTTGGAGGTTAAAAAACCCATTGGGTAAACAATTTACATTTTATTCTGACCCGAATCAGTCGTTATCAAGAATTGACCAAATTTGGGTTTCAGGTGAACTGGTTCCAAGAACTCTCCAGGTGGAAATTGAACCAAAAGTAATCTCAGACCATAATCCGATTAGATTAGAAATTAAAGGTTCTGTTGAAAAAACATTTAGATGGAGATTAAATGATTACCTATTTGATGATCAAAAATTTACACAGGAAGCCCAGAAAAAACTGAGCGAATACTTTATGGATAACTGCAATAAGGGGACGAGAATAAGTACAGTGTGGGATGCAGGGAAGGCGGTAATGAGAGGGTTTTGTATTCAACAAAACTCAATAAAAAAAAAGAATAGGGAGAAAACTAAGAACGAAATTTTAAAACAAATTATGGAATACGAACAGAAACTAATCAAGAAACCAAACAACTTAAAAATCAGACAGAGTATAAAGGCCCTGCAAACACAATTTGCAATGATAATTAATAAGGAGATAGAATGGCACATTAAAAATCTAAAACAGAAGAGTTTTGAATTTGCAAATAAATCGGGAAAATGGCTTGCGTGGCAAATTAAGAAGAGGAAAGAACAAAGGACGATATATAAAATTAAAGTAAAAGAAGAAGAAATATTTAGCCCAAAAGGTATAAGAAAAGGATTTCTGGACTTTTATAGTCAACTATATAGAAACAAGGAAAAGAATAATCTGAGGAAAATAGAGAGGTATCTGAAGGAGAAAGAGGTACAAAAGATTTCGGTGGAAGCAAGGGGGAGCTTGAATGCTCCGATTGAAAGTGAAGAGATTAAGGTGGTGAGAAACGATTTGAAGAATGGGAAAGCGCCGGGTCCAGATGGTTTCACAGCAAGGTATTATAAAGAGCTGAGACAAACGCTGACACTTCCGTTAAAAGAAGTAATGAATAAGATATTAAAAGAGAAAGAGTTACCAGAGACCTGGAAGGAAGCATTTATAACCTTTATCCCAAAAGAGGAGGCAGACCCAACACAGGTGAAGAATTATAGACCAATTTCTTTATTGAATGTAGACTACAAAATTTTTACAGGGGTAATGGCTAGGAGATTAAAAAAGGTCTTACAGGAAATCATACATGAGGACCAAGCAGGCTTCCTTCCTGGCAGGCAGATGAGAGATAATATGAGAAAAATAATAAATATTTTGGAACTTCTGTCAGCTAGGAATGAGAAGCGAGCAATGCTAATGTTTGTGGATGCCGAAAAGGCATTTGACAACATAATATGGGACTTCATGTTGAAAAATCTGGAACATATGGAAATGGGGAATGACTTCCTCAATGGTATAAAGGCGATATATAAAGATCAAAGAGCAAAGTTGATAATAAATAATGTAATAACGGAGGAGATTAAAATATCAAAAGGCACAAGACAGGGCTGTCCCCTCTCACCCCTGTTGTTTATAACGGTCTTAGAGACCCTTTTGAATTCAATTAGGAATAATGAAAGAATAAAAGGAGTGAAAGTGGGTAGAAATGAATATAAGATCAAAGCCTTTGCCGACGATGTGGTTATAACGGTGGAAGATCCGTTGAGTAATGCAGCGGAAGTGCTAAAAGAAATTGAAGCATTTGGCGAGGTGGCGGGTTTGGTTCTAAATAAGAAGAAAACTAAGATTCTAACCAAAAACATGGATCAAAGAATGATGGAGGTGTTGCAACAGGATTTAGGAATAGAAATCGTCAAAAAGGTTAAATATTTGGGAGTGTGGCTAACATCAAAGAATATTGATCTGTTCCAGAATAATTATGTCCCGGTATGGAATAGAATTAAAAAAGATTTAGAAGGATGGAGTAGGTTAAAATTATCCTTCTGGGGCAGAATAGCAATGATTAAGATGTGCGTACTACCGCGGATGTTATTCTTATTTCAGATGATTCCAGTATTAAGAGGTGTCAAAAACTTTAAAGAATGGCAAAGAGCAATTTCGAGATATATCTGGCAGGGCAAAAAACCGAGGATTAAACATAAGTTGTTAATAGACACAAAAGAAAGAGGGGGATTTGCCCTGCCAGATATGAAAATATACTATGAGGCATCATGTCTCTGTTGGATAAGAGACTGGGTGAAACTTAAAAATACGAAATTACTGGATCTAGAAGGATTTGATTTAGGATTCGGGTGGCACGCTTACTTATGGCAAGAGAAGAAGAAAGGGCACAAATCATTTGAAAATCATATATTTCGAAAATCGTTAATTGAGGTATGGGACAGATATAAGAATATACTGGAAAGGGGTGTACCACATTGGTTATCTCCATTAGAGGCTATAGGAGTAAAGAAAATCAACATGAGAAGTAATTGGATTACTTACGGAGAGTTGGTGATGAAGGAAGGGGAGAATTGGAAAGTAAAGCCATATGAGCAGGTAAAAGAACACGTGTATGATTGGCTGCATTACCATCAGATATCGAATATGTTTAAAAAAGAGCTGAAGGAAAATGGATATAATGAAAGAGAGTCGAAGTTTCAAACAGAGGTGGTTAACAACGATTGCAAAATCATATCCAAGATGTATAAAATGTTATTAGAATGGCATACGATGGATGAGGAAGTGAAGGAGGTAATGATCCATTGGGCTAGAGACCTAGGATACAACATAGAGTTGGAAGAGTGGTATAAGATATGGAATGAAAATTTGAGGTACACAGCATGTATTACACTGAAAGAAAATACCATGAAAATGGTATATAGATGGTACCTAACGCCGGTCAAACTGGCAAAGATGTATAAGATCTGTAATAAATGCTGGAGATGCAGAGAGAGAGAGGGTACGTTTATGCACATGTGGTGGGAATGCAAAATAGTGAAGGGTTTTTGGGAAAAAATATACAATGAGTTAAAAAAAATGCTAAGGTATAGTTTTGTAAAGAGACCAGAGACCTTTTTACTAGGTATAACTAAAAAGGAGATAAACAGAAAGGACTTTAAGCTCTTTCAATACGCTATAACAGCAGCGAGGATGTTGATAGCTCAACGGTGGAAACAAGAACAAATACCGACTTTGGAAGACTGGAGAACAAAATTAACGGAATATTCGGAGCTGGACAAACTAACTGGAAAAATTAGATTTCAAAAAGATCATAAGTTTTTGGAGGATTGGGGAAAATTTAGAGAGTATTTGAAAACTGTATGTGAGGAGAATATAACGCTAGTATGTTTCAAAGAGGCTTTGTGAAAAAAAATGAATATCACAAGAAGATAAACGAGGACTTAATTGATATCGGAGGGTGATAGAGAAATTAAGAAATGTGTAGCTAAGAAAACAATTATGGAAGACTTCAGACGAGTTGAGGGGAGTTCGATAAATTGAATATGTGATTTGAAAAAGATGAATGGAAAACCTATGGAAAAATTCTATTTTTCTTCTTTTTTCTTTTTTTTTCTTTTCTTTCTTTCTATATTAATAAAAATTATATGAAAAAAAAATGAACTTAGGGAAGCAGCATACAAATAAAATTATGTATGCTTGTACTATAAAATAGTATATTGTATTGAGTTTGTGTGATTTGTTTTGATCAGAACTTTAGAGTTTCCCTTACAATGTTAAGTCCTGCAAAAAACTACCACCAACACATTTTTTTGTTTGCCCTTTAACAGAAAGTGAACAGAAAATATTGCTGGGGCTGGGGACAGAATTGCTGATTATGACATGTTGATTATCAGTTAACTATTATTTATTAAATAATTCCATCGTTGTTTTACCTGAAGGAATTAAGCTGGCAGAATCCATGTCAGGGTTCCCCTCTATTGCAGTTTAATTTATTTTAAAGATACTACTTTATTTTCCTTCACACCATTTAAAAAAGGTGTTTTGTTAAAAAAATAGAAGATAACATATGTTACATTATGAAGGCCAAATAAGCTTTCTGTGTGTATTTTAAGCAGTCATATAGTCCGTAAATAGCTTTGCTTTGACCAAACAAAGAAAAAAGAGAGTTGTACAGGTGTTTCTGTCACACACATTGAAAGTTAAATGCTGAGGTTGGTACATTTCTTGCAGCAGATTTACAGTTGCTAAACAGCACTTTGTAATACCGTTAAGTTTGATCCAATGCAACTATCCTTAAATATAAGGGATGATATTCAATGTTAAAAGCCAATGGAAGGGAGGGAGTGGAACAGGGATGGAGGCTGGTCTTGCTTATCTCCCTTTCCACTGCAGCACCCCATGCCTCCCGAAGAAGAAGAAGAAGAAGAAGAAGAAGAAGAAGAAGAGGAGCAGGAGGAGGAGTTTGGATTTGATATCCCGCCTTTCACTCCCCTTCAGGAGTCTCAAAGCGGCTAACATTCTCCTTTCCCTTCCTCCCCCACAACAAACACTCTGTGAGGTGAGTGGGGCTGAGAGACTTCAAGGAAGTGTGACTAGCCCAAGGTCACCCAGCAGCTGCATGTGGAGGAGCGGAGACGCGAACCCGGTTCCCCAGATTACGAGACTACCGCTCTTAACCACTACACCACACTGGCTCTTAAATCTACAGAGCAGATTTAAAGAGAATATGGGGTGCTGCATTGGGGGGAGGAGATGACCAAATCATAGAGAGAAAATACCTGCTGCCAGGAAAGTCACCATTAGATACCACAAAGTTTTCTATGGATTAATTGCACCATTTCACATTTAACAATGTTATCACTATAGGACAAGAAGAAGCAACACAGGTCTCATTTACTGGATCAAACTTTTTTTCCTGGCTCCCATAACCTTGTGCCTCTACATAGCAAATACATCATTGGGGGGGGGGGGGAACTTTCCTATGACAAAGTAAGACTTGGTGGACAGATATGCCTTAACAGCCTTATGTTGCCCATCCTTGCTTTGAGCCACTATGAAATTTATTTAGAATTAGTTATATATGTAGCTGGGATAAAATCTAAGTTGAACAGCACACCAAACTAATATTAGGGTAGATAATTTTCCTTGTTGGTTGCCTGTCTGGCATTTTACCTATGCAAGGGCTTGCTTGAGGTGACACTGCTGAGCTGAATACTGCATGAAGCCAGTACTAGTTTTCAGTATTATCTGGCCTGTTTTCCTATAGCAGATTAGAAAGAACCTGGTAATAAAACCAAAACATAAGTCTTGCTCCCTCCCAAATACTTCAGCCGTGACTCTTTTTCAATATATTAATTTGGTGAAAGTTGTCTAGCTGTTATTATACTTGCTCACTATATTATTGATTTAAAATGAAAACCTTAAGGGTAAATCAGATTTAATGTCACCATTTCCAGTGATTTTCAGTTTATAGTTTTATCTGAAGAAGGTGTGTTTAAAATGTATGGGCATAATAATTTTGCTGTTAATTATCAATGCAAAATATATAGTCACAGTTATGCATTACATAAATATAAAGATGTGAAATGCAGAGGAGCTATATATTTTTGATAATAGTTCTAAAGTGCTTAGCTAAATTAATAGTGAGCAATTTGTGCTGGCAGATCTTTTTAAAGATTCTTTTGGTAAAAATTACAGGCCTCTGTTATGCTTAATTTGGCATGGCTTAGAAGGTGATGAACTGAAAGCATTATGTGCAAAACATAACTCAAAGGAGCCCAAAGAACAAACATGATGAAAATCTTACTCTTGTTAAACTACTGCTTCTCCTGCACTTTTATGGAGAACTCTATATGCTTCAAAATCTAACCTGAATCAACTGATGTTTGTGAAGTATTTAAACACTAACAAATGCCATATCACTATCTAATGAATTTGTTTGAACCCAGGTTGTTTCAGGATAACTGGATATTTTCCTGATAAGGAAAGATAGAAGTGCCTTACTGCTTGGGCTTTGTTTAAAGGAAACAAATCACAAGTCCAGACTCAGATGACAAGATTATTTTTTAATATGCACATTGCAAGAGCCCACAGAAAATCCAGGAATGCTTAATTAATCTCCTATTTGAATTTTCACAGGACAACATGCATGCAAAACCAACAAAGTCTACTCTTGCAATTTCATGCTGCTGCTGAGGCTTCCCACTACAATCTTTTATTTGTTGGTACAACAATTCTTAGAATCAGACCACAAGTTTCAGAACGATAACAAGTTAGAAATCAATTAGTTTTATTCTTTGAAGTAGATTTCCAATTCAGACAATGAAACATTTTAAGGTCTGTGTAATCTCAAACAACTACACAGGGTTTGTTGTATATGGCTGGCACTAAAGTTGAATTGTGTAATGAATTAAAAAACACTTCCTGCAACATTATTTGATGAAATTGGTTGAAAGTGTAACATATCAGCCATTACCTAAAGTAATAGCCAATTTGGAGGGGTGGGGGTTAGCAACCATAATTAATGGTTTATAGCCAGCTCTAGTTAATTTTTTAAAATTAAATAACGTGTTTGAAAAACCTTCTGTCACTAAGCTGCCATCCAGAACTGCAAGACTGAAATTAGTTATGGACACCATAAAGCATACCAGGGTTTGGGCAACTGGTGGTTTGAAAATCAAAAAGAACAGAATTAAACAAGGAATGAAAACACATCAAAATAGCCCAGATGTGCTACTGTGGCTAAGGACGCCCCATTTTCCAAGTTATGATTTTAAAGTGATTTTAAAGTTAGAAGGGAGGGGGTTAATGAAGTGCAATAAAACTGGAGTATGTTAGATTAATGAGAGAGTCATTACAATCAAAAGGTGGAGTTATAAGAGCACTGGTTCTTATCTGACTTACTGAAATTAAATACATTATTACGTGGAATACTCTACATTAAAATTTCACAAAAGGCTCTAGGGTAGAAAGTTTAGGGGAGGAAGAGGGAAGAAGGCCCTCTCTCTTCTCAGAGAATATTTCATACTGTTAGTGGCTTTTGCAGCATTCAATTGGAGAACTTTAGTTGCCGTATATTATAATGGTATTTTAGCTCTAAAAGTAGTTTTCCAGTCAATGTTCTTTACCTTTCAGGGAGACAAACTGTTTTTCTTCCCTCTAAATGAGCACAATAAAATGGGTAAGCTGTCGGGGGCGGGGGGAGAGAAGAGTAGACAGTATAACACTCAACAGAAAAAAATGTGATACAGACAAAAGGAGATCTAAAGCATGTTTACAGGATACACTACCATTTATTCTACAGGTCAGACTACAGGGAAAGTGTTTCTTCCCATCACTATAATCATTAGAGGCTGTTCAAACTCAAACCTGCTCTGACTTTGCCAGTGAACCTTTTCAAAAGTAATGAAGAGAGGAACCAGATCACACAAAAAGGTTGGAAAAATAATAATCCTATTTTAGGATATACATTTCACAAATGTTTCTTGTATTTATGGCCCAATCCAGCCATGATAGAGGCGAGATCAATGGGATTAAGTGCACAATGTCGATTCATCCAGATATAGGCAGTGGAATCACAGTTTATAAACATAATTGGTGTGCTAAAGTGCTCAGTCAGTGCCCCAGTAAAAACAAATTCCTCCTGTGCATGGGTTTCCCATTCACTTCAATGGAGGAATCAGATCTGTGAAAAAAATGGCTTCCCATTCCATTGAAATGGATTGGGAAGAACGTGGAGATGGGCGGATTTCTATGTATGCATGTGTCTGCAATCTGGGAAGAGAGAGATCATTCTTGTGTGGTGTCTATAAGGGTGTCAAGATGAATCAGCTGGTGTGTTGGAATTAGATGGCTTTTCTGTTAGTTGATGATGAAACAATTGTCGTCCAAGGCTGCCATAGTAATGATCAGGTGGTGGTCTGCCTCTTCCTGTGTTGGAGACCGTAGAAGGAGGTCACTGAGGTAAAGGTTGCTACATGTGCCCTGGAGGCAGAGGTGGGCCACTGGTGCTACTGTGATCTTGCTGAAAATGCAAGGTGCTGAGGTGAGGCAATGAGTGAGAGTCTTGTACTGGAAATGGTGGTGTCCTAGAGAGAACTTGAGGAACTTTCATGTGAGTGGTGGATTGATATGCATAAGTATGGATCTGGGAGATTGAATTATATCAGAAAGTCATAGTGAAGGGTTTCCTTGATGAACTTGAGCAATTCCATCCTGAAGCGCTTGTAGATTACCCACACGCTGAGGAATTTCAAGTCCAGTACTGCTCACCATGATCATTGATCCTTCTTGGATACCACAAAGAATACTGAGTAGATGCCCGTAAGGTGCTCTTCGGGTGGTACTCATTCTATGGCTGACATGGTCAGCAAGTGTTGCGCACACTCCCAGATAACAGCTCTTGGACGTGTTGATGGATACCAGTGATAGAAGATACCGAGTGGGTGCACAGGAGATCAGATCCCCCCCCCCCTTGAGGCAAGGTATTAAGAATCCAAAGGTCCATAGTCACATCTAAGCACTGAAGAAGGATTCAGTCTGCCTTCTACTGGACAAGATAAGCAATTGTGGAGACTGTTGTTGGTTGCCCTTTGGAGCATTTTGAGATACAAATTGGTGCCCTGATGTGGTCTGGAGAAATATACTGGTTTTAAGGTAAAAACTAGCCTGAGTAGAAGGAAGAAAATGGGAGCTAAAGGTGACGTGACTGTTTCAATCAGGCATGAACAAAACTGATTGGGAGATGCCCACTTTCCCAAAGTCTTTGCTCCTGCAACATGATCATCATGGAGTTATAGCCCAATTCAGTGACGCCATGTGCCAGCAGGAGATCCAGCTATATAAAAGGGTTAGACAGGGGTTGGTGGGCTGGGGACAGGAGATGTGAAAATGCAGCTGCATCTAAGAGGAAAATGTATTCCAAAAGGTTTTGGTGTATATTAGAGATGGTGCTTAAACTGCTGGAATTTTTTTTGTTCCAACTAAAACATACTGAGATAAAATAAATGAAAGCATATTCCCATTCTTCCACAAATCTCTTACACTTAAGCCACCATGAGAGAGCCAGGCATTGCGCTTCAAAGCAGCCAGATTTTTTTGAGGACTGGTATGCACTACCTGCCCATGCTCCTTCTAATTATATACTCTTTATTGTTTTAAGAAGAAGCAAGCCCTTTATCGGTAATAATTTAAGCTATCACTTGCTTGGCACCTGCTACAGATCAATAGCACATAGTTAAGTGGATGAAAAGGCTAAATGTGATTGTCATTTGCAATGCAAGGTTGTAGTGGTCCCCCCTCCTTTGAGGCTTTTAGAACATCTCATTTTGGAATACTAAATTCCGGTTCAGGTACACAGTTGCTGCACATTCACAGCATTTTGTTCTACATTAAAGATCTGTCATTTTAAAGGCCAAAACACAAGGATAAGTTATAGTAAAAACTAACATGAAACCTGCAATTTTACAGATTCCATTGCTGGTGGCCATACATCTTTGATGGCAAAACTACATTGGTTGTAGCACCATAAAAATCAATAAATATTAACCTTTTTCTGACACTTTCTGCACAGATGCTTTATCAATTGCTGTCAGGTGATAGAGCAGTTGGTAGTGTGTACTATATTTTTCAACTAAGAATCTATAACCAACTTAAAAATCAATGTAAATTAACAAGCCTGTTAAATTCAAAAACTACCAGTGGCGTTTCAGTTTCCAGTGTCAAGAGTAAAACAAACAAGCAGTAGTGCTACATCACAAAATCCACCTTTTTTGCCTTCTGCAGTGGAATAAACTGCATGATTTAGAAGAAACCTGATCAGCTTTACAAACTTTTAAAATACAAATGAAATCAAATATTTATTTGAAAATAAATCCTCACATAAGTTGCAGAACACAGAGATCGATTATCTTTGCTTCCATTGTGCATTCCATATCTACAAATTACCAAATTCCCTTCCTTCCTGGCACCACTCATATGAGAAACCTTCTAAGAACTGCTTGAAGGGCTTGTTTCCTTCAGCAAAGAGATAATCTCTGTATGGCTGGATTTATAGTAGCCACCATATGGCTGCTTTTCATCTTAATCCACCTTTCCTCACAACTATTTGGAAGTTAAGCTACACTGATTTCAACTGACTTTACTTTCATGTAAATAGTGGTCAAAGTTCCTAATGCTGCAACTGCACTGCTCACAGCCTGTCAATCCACCTGCCAAGGTTCACCCAACAAGAAAGCAAGTGCAGATCCACCATTTGGCAAGTTTAAATAAAAGATCCATGTGGGTTTGATTCCTTTCTTATTATTTTATGTCCTTCTTTGATCACTTGTAATTAAAACCACCTGATTTCAAAATGGTGTTATCGCACTCTGAAGTATTCTCTTTTCACTGAAGGTTGGTCTCAAGTGGAAATGGGTTCTGGTTTTCTTCATGATGGCTTGTTTGCATACAGATGATATAGTTTACACCTCTGGAGCTACAATGGTATTTCCTTCCCTCCCTTAGAGAATGAATGAAAGATAGGTTGATCTCTTTGTATCTTCCATGGGCTAAATGCTTTGTTTTTCCAGCAGAAATGACTATTAGGGAGACCTAGCAAGAATTACTGGAACTGAAAATATAATAAGAGGAATGAACATTTTGGCTGGTACATTCCAATGCATTTAAATTGCCATGGATCTAGATGTCTCATTTGCAAATTTATCCTTTTCCCTTCCTCCATGAGACAGAAATCACATAAATAGATACCACTGGGAAGGTATCTTTTCCAAGATAGAAGGCACAAGAGAGAAGGCAATGGTCACAGCTTCTGATACCTGTGCATGAACTGGGCTTCTCCTCCTAACCTTTTGCTCTCCACATGTTGATAGACTACAACTTCCATCATTCCTGAGCACTGGCTGTGTGAGCAAAGGCTTAAGGGAGTTGTAGTCCAGCAACATCTGGAGAGTTAAAGCCCTGCTCTAATCTCGAGTTTCTCTCTGGACTTCTCATTATCTTACTTTCCATCTTTCTTCTGGATACATGCTCCTATTTCGCCCTGAAAAATGGGTGTACTGGTCAAGTGGTGGAGGTGGTACTTGGTAATGGGGACTTATGCTGGATCCCAACTCCATTCAACTTGGTCATATAACCTGGTGCAACCCATGCCAGCAAAAAGTGTAGTGTGAGGCAAACTGTTTGTTTCCCCTTTGCCAGGCTTAGGCTGAGCTTGGAACTGACATACTTTATGCTGCTTTAACTTTATATGGTGTAAATTATGTGGGTTTCCCTAAGGAGCAGTTTGTTATTTTGGACATAACACGAACCATAGCTTAATTAAACCTGGATTTAAGTGCTGAGGAAGAGAGATGAAAAGGGGACAGGTGAGGAGTAAACACACAACCTTGATGCTCATTCCCATCTGCTAAACTATGTTTTAGCAAGCTAGGAAGTGAGCATCTGAACTAGCCCTCTAAGGTCTTTTTCACTTCTATTACAAAAAAAGCAATGAAAGAAGTATTTTCTCTGCTTCTCTCTAAACATATAGTCCTCAGAGAGAACCATGCAGCAGAATTCACCTATACAGAATGATGTTTTCTGTATTTTGTCTACAAGCCTTAGTATAACATGAAATGGCTGCGAGCCTTTGCAATACTGGGCAATACTTGGCAGGAGACTAAACTGATGAGGTGGCCTCCAGGCCATAAAGTCTTATACCACAATAAATTTGGTATTCTTTAAGGTGCCACAAGATACTTTCTTTTCTGTTGAAACAGGCTAGCCCTCTGTAAAATATTTGCTGGCATAAGAACCCCCCCCCCCTTTGCTATGTTTCCCCCATTAGTTTTTAATGAAGGGACAATGAGGATTGTTCTGCACCTGCACATGCATGTAATTATGCTTCCTAGGCTGGTCTACTCACTTTTGTACATTGGGGCACACACAATCTAAGTCAGTGGCATTGTATAAAGGGCTTTTTGTCAACAGAGCACAACTCCAGAACTGCTATATGTAAAAGGATTAAAATCAAGTAAAAACTTAGGAGAGGTCTTCTGATTTAATCCTTTTAAATTCTGGCTCTAAGCAATAATATATAGCAAAGAACAAAATTGTAGGTGTTAATACTTCACCAACGAGTTAGATTTAAATTTCATCTGAAAAGTCAACATCAGGCACAGAGCACTCTATGGGGAAATAAGTAACTGCTTTAAGAAGCATGATGTTATGTCAGTGGAAGCTAAACTCAAATAACTAAAAGCTTAATTATCATATTCTCTGAAATTTGACTGAAGAATAGAACAAGTTTACATTTGTCATTTCTTTCAATTGCCACTGTGTTACTATTATTATTCAAATACAAATGCTCATTCGGTTGGTCAGTGTCAGGAGCTATCAGATTTCCCCCCAGAACATTACAATGTTCTCAAGTTTTGGAAAGTTTTTCAGGGCGCATTTTCTGTTTTACTAGGGTACAACAATTGAGCAACAGTTTTCTTCACCAAGGGCTTTTCACATCGGACATCTGGCAGGGTTTCTCCCTAGCAACTCCAAGATCCCTGAACTGAAGCCACAGCGTGTGTCAATTTAATCAAGACACCGATGGTGTATCTTTTTAAACAGAACTGTACTGGGGTTTGGCATGTGTTCAGTTAGCATTTGCCCTGAAGATGGTTATCTTAGACTATCACCTTGAGGCTATCCCAGGGAAAAATATAACTGTATGTGTCTGACATGGTTCCAAAGGGGGAAAGAAAAGGAAAAGTCTGCCGAATCTCAGGAAATCACTTTCCCTCTGTCCCTCCCAAAAATCTCAAGTTTGAAAGCATTTTTACTTCTAGAACCCTGTCAGCATCAAGAAGATCACAGTAAATTGCAGAAGAGGACGTAATGTCAAAACTTGAAAGCAGCTTTAAGTAGCCTTCTCCAACCTGGTGCTCTTCACCTGTTAAAGGTAAAGGTAAAGGTAAAGGTAAAGGTACCCCTGCCCATACGGGCCAGTCTTGACAGACTCTAGGGTTGTGCGCCCATCTCACTCTATAGGCCGGGGGCCAGCGCTGTCCGCAGACACTTCCGGGTCACGTGGCCAGCGTGACAAGCTGCATCTGGCGAGCCAGGGCAGCACACGGAACGCCGTTTACTTCACCTCTTACTGGACCATAATTCCCATCAGCATCTGCCAGGATGCCCAGTGCTCAGTTATGAAGGGAGTTATAGTCCATCTAGAATGCACTAGGTTGGGGAAGGCTGGGCTTTAAAATTGAAAAAGTGTAACTATGTTGTGCAACACTTGTGCTGAAAGTTTTGCTGAGTGAGATTTTCACATGACCAGATTTGTTACTACATGGTAGTTAAAAGTAGGGATGGATTATTCTGAAATGCCAAACTTACCTTATTAAAAAAAAATTGTTCTAATTCCTGATTCACTAATTAAATTCAATGAAAAATTAGTTATTGTTTTCACTAGTTCTGCTAAATTCTCACATATGCAGCATTATACTTACAGTATTATAGATACAGTAAATTATATACGTATACACTCCAGGTTTCCTACAGTAACCAGATACCTCTGTAAAAACATTTCTGTATTAATACTTTCAAAATTATACTGCTAAAATATAACACATGGAGCTTGGCTCCGTTATATGTAAAATGCATGCAATTTTTGCATATAATTTTGCATTGAATTGGTCAGGCTTTTTTCCAAACATAGAAACCAATCATGTTGCTCAGACATAAATAAATTCAATGTGGGCAAATCTCAATTGAGTTGGAACCACCAAATTCCGTGTGTAAATCCATTTAAAGCAGATTGCTTCTCCATCCCTAGTAAACAGTTCTTAAACTATTTTTGCAAGTCTCATTTCTATTTCAAAATTCGAGGATAATTACTTTACTTTTGAAAGAATCTTGTATTTCATGTGTTGAAAAAGACTTTGGGTGCAATGAGACCTATGCCTTTTCTGGCATTATCAATGGCAAAGAAAGCATATTCCTTTATCGCTTTGTTATTGACAACATTCAACACTTCTATCATTTCCTCTATTTCCAAAAGCTCAGTGGGGAGAATGTACCCCAAACAGCACAATTCATACACACAAGGAAGGTATATTTAGGCTTGGTGGAACTCCAAAGTTTGCAAAAATACGATAACATATTTGGGGAGAGGACCTCAGAACAGCCCATAACAATGGGGTCACTCATTCCTGTTTTCCATGCAAGGTAAGCCTGGCTGACGCACTCTTTATGTAATTTACACAGAAGTGGAACTGCCACCAGGTTAGGTATTCTAAACTTGAAAATTTAGATTTGTGGTATCTTTAAAGGAAAGAGGAAGAGTTGAGTTAACTTCTTTTAGAAACCAAGTAGCATTTAGGTAGCTGTGCTACTCTGAAGGGTATAAGAGCACCCAAATAACCAGCCACTACACCAAGTAGGGCTTCAGCATGTTAGTCTCCAAGTAAGCCAGTGGTGGGAGGGAACCTGTGGCCCTCTAGATGTTGTCATCAGTTCTAATCATGCTCTATGTTAGCTGGGGCTGATAGAAGTTGAAGTCTAACAATGCTGTATCTGGAGCATCATAGGTTCCCCATCCTTGGCCTAAGCTGATCACCTGAAGTCACCCTAAAAATATGCAGAAGTTTTAAAATTGTATTCTTACATATTTTTCCCTGGTGTTTGAGCAAGGTTTATAACTAGTCAGAGTAAAAATAATCTTACTGATTTATTTTCAGATTTATTGATCTATCATTCCTTTAAAGTAGTGCAATGTTGGTACCAGGAAAGGGGAAATCTTACTTATAATATTGATTAAAACATATTGGGTTGGGCTCTTGCTCATAATCAAGCACTAAATGCTTCAAACCAACTGTATCATACCTATATCTCAGTGTAAACTGAACATTAAAAATGACTACTTATGGCAGGGGTCTTCAAACTTTTTAAATGGGGACAGTTCACTGTCCCTCAGGCACTGTTGGGGGCTGGATTGTAGTTTTTTTGGAGGAAATGAACGAATTCCTATGCACACTGCACTTTTTTTCTTTCATTTTTTTGGGGGGCCCCCAAGAGAGTGGGGCCCTAAGCTATAGCTTGTTTAGCTTATATGTAAATCCAGCACTGGTGGGGCGTGTTGTGCCTTGCTGTGGTGCACCTGCGGGGTGAAACTAAGAAAAAGCGATTTGGGCGGGTGGGTGTGAAGAGAGGTCGGAAGCACCTGTGGCGATGCCGAGAATGGCGAGAAGGGGATTAACGGAGACCTTGGCAAAAGAAGGAAACGCTCAGATGGCAACAGAAATGCAGCGAGGCGCCTCCGTCCGAGTTCATGAAATGCAAAAGCGGCCCTCGGCATGTATACCATGCATGTAAATCCCTGCTCTGGGCAGTGGGATGTTCGGGGAGGGGGGCGATGGAGGGAGGGGGGCTGAGAGAGGAGGGCCACAGTGGCAGGTTCAGCAATTGCCAGGCGGGCCGGGTTGAGGACCCTGGTGGGCTGGATCCAGTCCACAGACCGTAGTTTGAGGACCCCTGACATGGGATTTTCCACTGCATTTCACAGGAATGTATTATACAACATTTCCAACGTGTTCATAGGATTTCTGCACCGAAAATGGATATGGATCCATAAAAAGTTTGGGGTTTTGCGTTTAAAAAAATTATCTTGCCATTTAGAGTAAGAGATGTCTATCAGATAGATATACTGTAAGCTTACTGTAAAGCCTCATTAGTTCACGTTGAACAAAACTTATGAGAAATTACATTTAATCTCAACTTCTTTTATACAAAAATCAATAAAAACAAATGAGGCTTCTATGAACCCTACTTTCTTTAATTTTAACAATGACAGTCAAGCTCTTCTCTCAAATGATCATTTTAGAGGTCACTGAAACAATAATTACAGGCCTAGTCACTATCCTGATGGGCTTTCCTAAGAAATGAAGCCCAGTGGGAACATTTTATCCCACTGCTTATTCTGTGGGTCAGCATTTTCTTCCCACATACTTCTTAATTTTCTTAAATGGCAGATATTTAAGGTGGTGCAAGATACATTCATCCAATAAAATCTAAATAGTACAAGGGACAGAGGGGGGAAAAAAACCCCTCAGATTCCAAAGATATGAAATAACGTTTCACATTTGAAAGGCACCTAAGAGCTGACAACCATGAGTGTAACAAAAATTACAGGGAACTATTGCTAACAAAGAATATACAAATATATATTTGTATATATGGTGGTGATGAATGAAGCTGGGCAAACCTTTTACCAAAGCTTCATTAAAGTTTGTTGATGCCATATAAAATTAAAATAGGATTGGATCCAGTCCATGGGTAACAATTTGGCCACTGCTGCCTTAATAAATCACAGCAGTACTGGCGGCCTCTATGTTTCAGTCACACTGCAGAAAGAGTGCAAACCTCAAAACACTGAACAACAAAAGCCAGTACTGATTTGCCATCAACGGCTGTGATTCTGGGTCACAAAGTAGGATGTCTGGCAATACCTACAGACCTGCTCCCTCCAAAGCATACGCTGGGTTCAGGAGCCAGGAAGCTTTCATTGTCAAAGAGTCCTCCTTGTTGTACTCCAAAATCACTGAAGGAGGAGGATTCAGAGGTAGGAAGCACAATGCCTCTACAGATAGCAACTATAGCACAGAGTGAAAAGGGGTGTATTAAACCAGTTTCCCCTTGAACTATTGGCTGTCCTAATTAAGGGTGTTTTAACAGAGAATGAGCACAATTCAGAAAAGTTCATAAGGTGTGAGCATCAGCCCACGAGCTTTTTCCTTTAGCAAGTAACCCTCCATGCTGGATCACAAACTGCTTTAAGATTTGTTGTGGAATGGCATTGCTGGAGGGGCATTGTTGTTGGGGGCGTTAAACAGCAAAATCCCATGCTTGTTCAATGGGACTTAATTCTTAGTACATGTGTTTTGGATTGTAGCCAAAAGCTCAACGGGGCACTTACTTATTAAAGCAATTCTATGCTTATGCCCATTGTCAAGAAGCAAAAATTTACATGTAGTAGTAAATGGGCTGAATTCCAACAAGAATTTGTTTCTTACTGCATTAGGCTACCTTCCCTAGATATAGGTTTCAGTGTTGTTACATACTTATCACATTATTTTGCATTTTTATTGACAAATTATATTTGGCATTTTAGATTAAAACCTCTACGATATATTAAGCACACATCATTTTATACCCAAGTCCAAGAAAGCTGTACTGAGATGCTTGCTATTTTTGCCCCTTACCACCTTCTACTGAGTAGCAATTCCTATGGACGCTGAGGCTTAACAGGATAAACAATGAGCTATTAGCTGAGGTTCCCTTCAGTTCTGTTATGCTGTACTACTGGGAGCAAAAGTCCAAGGAAAAAATTGTATTTGGGACCTTGTGCAATTCCTTTATGTTTTCTGGATAGAGGCCTGACACTTGCAGGTGACAATTTTCTTAGCAAGGTTTCTACCAGGTGGCAATAGTGGACATTTGCAAAGCAGGTAATAACACTAAAAAACAAATAAACCCCTATGTAAGGATAAAAACAATCAGCTTCACACAGCTTAATTTTTGGGGAAATACAAGTCTAAGGTAATCTATATAGGCTGCATGAAACCTAGCATCCTTCTTTAGAAACAGAAAGGCATTTATGTAAGGTTTTATTTCAAGCACATGCTAAAATTACTATTCTGCACAAGAGAGAAAAGGACTCTCTGCCAATCAATATGACATGCAATTGAAAGACTGACACTAATAGCTATTACTAGAATGAACCTGTTTGAAACTGAGCTGCTGCTGCTTACTGTTTTCTTTATATAAAGCATTTCAGCTATCAAAAATACTACTTTATGTAGCTTGGAACCCAAGCAAGATTCTGCTACTCTAGCAGCAGCTATTTTCAGTATCTCCCCTAACAAGGCCAGGCCTTTTAGTTTTTTAGTTTTTAAAAAGTAAGCTGCTGGTATTTAAACAAACAAATAAACAAAAGCATTCAAAATGTACAGGGCTCTGAACTTTAAAATTCACAATCAAATTACAACAAGAGAAGACCAAAATTCAGCTGAGAAAGGGACCCTGTAGCCATTCTTTAACAGCTTTGCACAAAGCTATGAAGTATACTGTTATTTCATGTACCCAATGGACTTAGTTCCATTCGCCCTGTTAATTACTATGCTTCATGTGATTTAATGCCTTACAGGTAAAGAGAACATGAGTAAAATGAAATTGGCCAGCATGATATTTGATACTTTCATCTTTATATTGTGTTCATAATACTGCCTCATCAATGCATATGCAATGTATTGACCACATGGAAGACTACAGCCATTTTTACTTTTAAAACCAATGGGTGTATGGAATGAAATAAAGGCAAAAGGAAATTAATTTCAGGAAATTAAGCAAACCACTGAGAATTAAATATCAGTTATTTATGTTATGAAATTTCATATCTTCACTTGACACTCAGCGACAGTAGCTTCCACTTGGTAACACAGTCATACCTTGATAAAAATCACACAATAGATCACACTCTAACTTTTAGCAATCATTTCCCATCCTCCCCCCTTAATAATTTGATAAATGCTTCTGTCAAGAAGGATAAAGATCACAATTTTATTTAGGCTTAACTACTTGAACTTTCAGGATTCCATTCATGAATATTTCAAGTGTTAACAACTGATAGGATCACAGTTTGTCCCATTTTGATGATGTAATCATAGAGCAGCTTGCCTTTGAAGACTTGTTTCATGCAGGCTATGCTATGCTTATGGAAAGAGAAATTTATGTGGGGCAAAAATGAGTTCTGACCTTAGTAGCGGCAGCTTAGTAAAAGTGTTTTCATAAAATTTATCAGAGTTTGCTGGCAACAATATGCTAGACAGAATTAGAACAAAGATATGGCTCTTTACCTCTAAAGTAAAACAGAAAGGATAGAGGCCTGACTTACTCAAGTGGTGATTAATTGATCTGCCTTACCATGAGTTTTAGATTCCAGAAGCCAATAATACAGTTGGAAAGTCGCCAGTAAAGCTACATTTCAACAGTGTTCTTTCCACTTTATTTTAAATAAAATAACATTATGTATTTTGTAGGTTAAGTTTACTATGAGGGTATAAGATAAATTATTTCAGGAAATATACATGCCAGAAGATAAGAGTCTATCAAATAGATTACTCATAAGATGGAATGCAAATTATTCAGAACAAAATCATCAGTAGCTGCTTCTTCAAAGAAGTAAACCTTTCAAGTTAAGCACTCATGCGATTTTTTTTGTTTGTTTAAATGTGGTTAAAGTTTATTATATTAGCCCCTTTTTATGTGTCCGTGTGTGTCCTATACAAACACACATAGGGCAACTTGTAACCCTTACATTTTTTTGAATGCGTCTAACACAGGAATGTGGGTTTATGTGCATGAAGCATCATATATGCAGAATGTTGGTAGTGCCAAAGTCTAAAAGTGACACTAATATCTAGTGAAGTTACATGGGACATGGGATCTCCCATAATTTTGTTTCCCTGAAAGTAGTCCTGGAGGGGGGATTTGAATAAGGACAGATGAGGGATGGTCTCATTACTATGGCCCGAATCCATATTACCCACCTCAAAAAAGCTACTATTAGAATATATAGGCATGAAGGATACCTTTATGCTTTCTCCCTTTGCTGCTAATAGGGACTCAGAGAGAGAGGGCACTGATTTTAACTGGGGCCACAGTGTGGAAGACAGGGTTAGCTCTTTCCCCCTCCCCCACAGCTACTTTTAGAAGAAAAAACTTCCATGAGGAGGTCCAATCATTGATATCCGATGTAACACCTACTTTGAACCTATGCTAGGAGACATGTCCTAATTCCAGGTGTATGATAATCATGACTGGAGAAGCTTCAGGTAGGTAGCCGTGTTGGCCTGACACAGTCAAAATAAATTAAAAAATTGTCCAGTAGCACCTTAGAGACCAACTGTCATGGTATTGCCAGAGAATGAAGGGGAGGAGCAGAGACGGGCAGAGGAAGGGGGGCAGGAAGTGGCAATTGAGAAAAGAGAGGAAAGCCAGGAGGCGGAACGGCTCACAGATGTTGAACCAGAGCCTCAACACTGCACAGGAAGTTCTGGCACAGACAGTGAAACAATGCCTATTCCGTCTGCCAAAGAAAGGAGAGTGTTAAAGAGGAGGGGGCAGAGGCATCATGTGAAACTTCCCCACCTTTTCTGTTGGAGAAGGGGCTGGCATAAGTCACTCCCAGAATCTGAGCCGGAGGATTCAGATGCATGATTGTAATGCGCTGCTTGTACATATGTAAAATAAAGACTGTATATATGTATCTCTGAGTGAGCAGAGGCATTTCTTGCGAAGAGCATTCACAAGCCATCACACCAACTAAGTCTGTTCTGGGTATAAGCTTTTGTGTGCATGCACACTTCTTCAGAAATGACTGGACAAGGCATTCTGCAAATGTCAGAAGCTGTTGCTCATCATGCATTATAGAGTTCCGGTCCGATGCTGGCATCAAGGCCTGGTTCTAATTAAGCCGTGTGAACAAGTGCAAATAAAATGTGAACACACTTTTAAAAATGATTAATAACAAAAAGTAAATTGATCATGCATGATTACTTCACATCTGAATGCAAAACACTTCTGTACTGTAACATGCACCTGAGTTACTGTGAGTCATACAAAAGTGTGAACAGAACAATGAATTTGACTAAACTGAGATCAAAATTGCTTTGTTCCTTGACCAGAGTCATGCATATTACATTAAAAAGTGCTTTCTCCCTACAGCCATTTAACTGAATTCCATTTGTGAAAATGAAAACTCAATGACAACAGCCATAAAGATGTTCTTACCAGCATGCAGGTAAGCTAGGTCAGGGTTCTCAATATCAGGATGCAATTCTTTCAGGTGGTTGCGAAATTCTACAGGGATATTGGTGCCATATTCACACTTGGGACAGTTGTACATCTTTACTCCTTCATGTTTGCCTGTATGCAGGATATGCTTGCGGATATTTTCAGCACAGTTAGACCTGCAGGAAATGCAGGAAAAATATAATGAAGTTATATTATACATGCATATTCATTGAATTGAAATATTGCTGTAAAACAGTTGGCTCCCCACAGTTATGCTTGTGAGCAACTTTCAGATATACAACTTATAATGACATCCACCAAGCTTTCCATGAGGGCTAGTTTTAGTATAATTTTTAAAAGTGCAGTTTGGAATCCTTTTTAAAAATAATACTCCCCCTTTCCTTTAAAAAAACCACCTTAGAAATAACCACATCTAGTAATGATGGAAGGTGGTATACAAATTTAATTAATAATAATGATGATAATGATGATACGAAGGAGGAGGATTGAGCCTAAAACTTGCTGGTCCATTTTTTTAGGGTTGGGGATATATACTGCCATGTTGTACAGATAATGCTGGTATCAGGCACATATAAAAACACACACATTAGAATCAAAGTATACATACATTAAGCTTAAAATAAAGTTATTTTCATTATTCCTTATAAATTATAAGCATAAATAAAGGCATGGCCCTGCCTTATAAGCATGGAGGAAAGGGTATGCAACAACCAAGATGGGACCTGAAAACATGCAGTGGGAATTATAGAGAACTGTTAGGACAATGAAAAGAGTTGCAGAAGTTGGTAATCTTTGTCAAGGAACTAGCATGGTCACAACGCTATCATGTTGACTGGCTGAACTTTTTGTTGGATACACTGGTAACAGAACAGTGTTCCTTCCCCCTGCCCCATTGCATCTGGAGCAGCAGGCTAGCTTAGGGGATGCAGGGTAGGCTGCATGGGAACTCTGCCCTCCAACATTTTGCTGTTTGCATGTGTGAGCAGGCAGAATAATGAATGCCTTGAGTTTTCCTTCCACTGAATCAGATGGCAAAGCCATTGGGAACAGAAGAGCTCTGTGTGAACATCGCAGTCCTGAATGCGCAAAGAACGTATTACAAGCCAGCTTCCCACCCCCGCTTTGCTCTAAACATTTTCAGTGAAAAAACAAACTTGGAAATGAATAAATGAATTAACTTTTTTTTAAAAAAAACACAAAAACATAACAAGGAAAAGAGAGGTAGAAGGAAAACAAATCTACCAAGACAACAAGATAGGATTGAGTGCACACCTGGCTTTAAGAGGATTCTGGACATTTTAAATAGGTATTTGCTAAAATGACAGAGCCTCTAAAATATCTACAAGAGGTAGGTCAATTAAAAGCAGGAGTTCAATGCTATCTCCTATGAGGTGATCACATAAAGTTGATATCTGCCTTATGGTGCTGTCTAAGCTCACCTTCTGTCATGGACATCTGCTATATAATAACACACTACTCAAATATCAGAGAAGAGACCTATAATCTTTATTACAATTAAGAGGAACTCCTGGGCCTCGGCTCTCTCAAGCACTTGTGTGACTAGCCATTGCTATAGGGAGTGCCTTGTAGCAACAGTTTTCTAATGGACACTTTAACAAAAAGAAAGAAAATGGATTCATAAGAATTGTTTCTATAACTGTACTTTAATAGATAATTTATTAAAGCAGCATAAATGAATGTGTTACAAAATCCACAGACATATATGCATATATTAGTCTCACTGTTCCTTGTTCCTGAAAGTTTTATCCAAAAGCTACGTTTAGCCTAACATGGTAGAAGTCCCCTACTGTATTTTGAAACTTCCTTAATTTCTTCTTCTTCTTCTTCTTCTTCTTCTTCTTCTTCTTCTTCTTCTTCTTCTTCTTCTTCTTGCCTGAGCTTATTAACTATTATTCTGTGATAGTGGCTTTTTGGATTGAAGTTAATGGGCCATGTTGTTCAATGTCTTTATAAATGACTTGGATGAAGGAATTTGCAGATGATATGAAGCTGGAAGAGGTAGCCAAGGCAGAATATAGGATTGGGATTCAAGATGACCTTAACAGATTGGAGAACTGGACCCAAAGTATCAAAATGAATTTCTATAGGAACAAATGTAAGGTTCTACACTTAGGAAAAACTAGCTACACAAATGTAAGGCGGGGGGAAACTAGCTTGCCAGTAGTACATGTAAAAGGGGTCTTAGCAGACCACAAGGTGAACATGGGGCAGCAGTGTGATGCTGCAGGGAGGGGGGGGGGAGAGATAATGCTATCCTATGCTGCATCAACAGAAGTATAGTTTCCAGAGCAAGGGAAGTAATAGTTTAACCTGGATAAGAGGAGACTGAGAGGCGATATGACAGCCATCTACAAATATATAAAAGGCTGTCACATGGAAGATGGAGCAAATCCCCCCCCCCCCTGCACTGAACAACAGAACCCAAAACAATGGTTTTCATGTTACCAGAAAGGAGATTCTAACTAAATACCAGGAATAACTTTCTGGTGGAAAGAGCTGTTTGACAGTGGCATGGATGCCCTGGGAAGGTGGTAGACTCTCCTTCCTTGGAGGTTTTTAAGCAGATGTTGGATGGCCATCTGTCAATGGTGCTTTAGTTGAGATTCCTCAGGGTCCCTTCCAACTCTATGATTCTATGATCAACTAAGGAAGCAGAACTAATCATTTTAAGAAATGGAAGAAAAGAATCCAGAAACTCTGTGGATAGCAGAGTTCATTATTTATTTTCTATACTGCTTAATATTATCTACCTACCTACCTACCTATATTTCTAAGTGGTGTACAAAAAACAGAAGCAACAACAGATAACAAACCAAAAATTACAAAAATACAGAGTTACATATAAATATGTTTCCTTAACACAGTTATATCAGTATAAATTCAGCTTCCTTCTGACACACCGTCCATCTCAGCTTCCAGGCTCTCACCAAGGATCCAGCAAACTCTCAGCTCACCCACAGAAGTCTAACAACCAGAAGAGTTCCTGGAAACAGCAAGAATAACCCTAGTCTCTCACTCTAGACTTGTTTTTGATGGGCAGGCCCACACCTGTGCTCCATTAAGTTGCACTCTCCACACCTAGTTCCAGGTGCAGCAGGTTCATTGAGTTCCCCGGGGGTCCAGGGGGAAAGCCCCCCTCCCCTTCACTCACAACTCTTTCTCCACCATCTATCCTCTTCTCCTCCAGCTGCTTTTCTTATTGCTGTTAACTTCTTAGTTCAATGTCCCTCTGTCTAGGGCATAGGAGGAGAATAGGGCTGACTGAAAAATATATTATGCATTGTGTGTTGTTTATATTCATGTGCATCTCTGTATGTTTTTCAAATTGAATCTCAGATCAAATGAGACCCTGCTATCTCCTGGGAGGAAGTTGTCAGAATGGATCCTGTGCCCTGCCATTCCAGAAGGAGTGACTTCTCCATTGTCCAGAAAGAAACCAGTAAGGAAAAAAAAGCAATAAGAGATATCAATAAGATCTCATAGCACTGGAGAACCAGCACCCAAAGGACCACAATAACAATGTGAAATACTATCACTGGGATTCATGTTGGGCAACTAAACAGAAGTGATAACCTCCTGTTTTATTCATGCTTTCCCAGAGAGAATTACCAGTATCTTTGCAAAGCCAGAGGAAGACACACACAGGAAGGTTACCAAGGTCAAGCTTCAAGATTTGTAGACAGCCTTAATATAAGCTTGCATTACAAATGCCATGCAATCAAATATAGCTGCACAAACTCAGGTTGCAGAATCAATGACAACAGCAGGCCAAGACACACACACACAAATAAAAACCGCTCCACAAATGTTGATATTCATGTATTTTAACTCTTCCTGACACCCCAATGTTTCATATAGAAAATAATCAAAAGCTGCTTGGAATTAATACTGACAGTACTGGAGTAATGCTAGTGCTTTGTGGTAACAATGCTTTCAGCTTTTCCGCATTTGTAGCTTTGCAAGGTTTTTTTATGATCTATTTGTTATGACATACAGTATGTGTGACAGATGTCCAATGCTGGCTGCTATAAAGTAGCAGAGGCCTGTAGGGCAGGAGCTAGAACCTGCGCATCAGCACTGAAATGCTTGAGAAAACTGATAAGTTATTGCTCTTGTCCCAGTATCCCTTCAGCAAAAGTTGTATGTCCAAATGGCAGCTCCGACCACACACACACACACACACACATTCACAGTCACCCTTCTAGCACACACCAGTTTCCGAAGTGTAAAATAAAAGAATGTACAAAGTAACTCCTGTAAATACGAATGTTTAAGTGGGTAGCTGTTCTGAAGCAGCATTCGCTCCTTTGCACACAAGAAAATAAATGCTAAGAAATTAGCTAAAGGAAGAGTTGCAGTGATGTATTCTTCACCATCCAAAAATAAGATGCAAACAAAAAACATTTGGTGCTTTATATACATGAGGCTGCAAGCCACTTTGACTGCTGAAGAAAGCTCAGCTACTCTTCCATTGTATTTTGAAAGATTTGGCACAAACAGGGTGTTTTTTTTTCCACCCGGAAGTCTCTGGAACTCAGTTCCGGCACCTCTCAAGTAGGCGCCATTGCAATTCTAAAAAAACAAGGGAGGAGTTACTGGTGAGCTTCGGCACCTCTTTTTCTAGAAAAATAGCACTGGGCACAAGGAATACCGAATGGCAACAGATACCTAGGGTCAAGAGTGGCACAAACAGAGAATTCAGATGTTAGATTTAGAATAAATTCACATGTTATTAGTAGCTTTTCCACATTTTATTAACAAAAAACCTTACCTAGAACCAGAGCCCTCTTCTCTGAATTGACAGATACCACATACAGTAATAGTATCTGCTTTTGTAGTAGCATACAGCAGCATATGATGCAGAAATTGGGCCATTAACTATGTCAGCAGGGAAGCTATATTCTTAAAAGCAACAACTGGTTGCATTTTATGTACAGTTTCATACTAGGGTAATATAGTTCAAATAATACACAGTCCAATTAATCTGTTTTTGCTTAACTATATCGATTGGAAAATTAACTCTGTACAGTGGTACCTCGGGTTACATACGCTTCAGGTTACATGCGCTTCAGGTTACAGAATCCGCTAACCCAGAAACAGTGCTTCAGGTTAAGAACTTTGCTTCAGGATAAGAACAGAAATCGTGCTCTGGCGGTGCGGCGGCAGCAGGAGGCCCCATTAGCTAAAGTGGTGCTTCAGATTAAGAACAGTTACAGGTTAAGAACGGACCTCCGGAACGAATTAAGTTCTTAACCCGAGGTACCACTGTATAGCCAAATGTCTAAATACCCAAACATCGCTCAGTGCCCCAATAATGCTCTTTGTTCTGCAACCACATTTACTAACATTCTGTCATCTCTTATGAACCACAAGCTGAGACCAAGAGGAACTCAGTTTCAACTAGAACTTGGAGGAGGGGAACCTTTTAGGGGATAATGTAAAAATGTATCAGAAAATGAATTGTATTCTATACAAAGGTATCTGTTTTAAAATGTTCAAGAATATGCCATAATTTTGACATTTAAGTGGTCTCATCAATCTCAGTGGAATTATATAGCTGCTTGAAATGAAATTGAAAAATGATGTGAAATTTACACAGTAGTCATGGGATTGCCCCTTTTGCTCAAAAATGGGTTGGACAGGGGATGGGGAGGACTTTAGCAATCCATTTATTACATTTTGCCTCCTACCAAATATTATTATACTCTCCGTGTGTGTGTGTGTGTGTGTGTGTGTGTGTGTGTGTGTGTGTGTAAGTAATACACATACATATATTCCAAATAAATAGCAGTAATAAAAGCAGTCAAGATACAGTGAAAGAGAATTTACAATTCTTTGTACATCCACAGAAATGCAGAAAATATGCTCACAAATGTAAATGTACAGATGGAGTTTATGAAAGCTCATAGATTCTGCTTGCTGTAATGAGATGAAAAGAGACTCTGAACTTTGCTGGAGTCAGAAATGATAGCAACACACCCTGAAGGCTGCCTGTCAATCCTATATGCAGATGGTACTTCTTCCAACTGGCCCTTTGTGTCAGTTCCTTCAGCCACTCTTGTAGCAGACATAGCTCCCTAGAGGGAAAATCCTGTTGATCTACTGCCTGGTTGAGTGTCCAAAGCAGTACTGTCTCTATCACCTCTACTCTAAATGATTATTTCCTTTAGCTATTGTACTGCCTTCACCATCTTGTATAGCCAGAGACAGAAAACAAGTCTCCCTCTCTGTCTCTTTCATTTCATTTCACCTGCTCAGATTCAATTCCTGAATGCAAAATTTAGTTCGTCCAAGATGGTAACACAAATCCCATATTTATTATGAGATGTTCATTGTGTGAATTCTACATAAAGTTTTTAAAAATAAAACCAAACCAAACCAAATCGTATTGTTTCTGCTTTTCACATATGTGACTTGTCTGTGGATTGCAAAACTTGTATCATACGTGGTTGCCTCACATCATCACTGTAAGAAATACTATTGATCTTCTTAAAATCCAAGAATAAGGTTTTCTGCACACTCAAAGTCTGTCCTTCTCTTTGTCATGGCACTTTCAGGCCAGGAATGTCCAGAGTGAGGAATTAACTCTTTATTGTCAAAAGTACACTTACAAGTTAGGAAAGGGCATGTCCCTTGATCCTATGTCTCCAAGCTACCCCTAGGTGTGCACCCGATGAGGCAGTTGCCGCAACAGAGAGGCCTTGTCCCCTCAGCGTATGTATTTCCCTCACCAGAGCTGTGTGAAAACAGGCAAAGACTATGCCTACATGTTACCTGTTTCTGCCCCTCCCCTGTTAATCTTCTTCTGGACCTGAGAGACAGTGGAGCAGGAGAGGTGGGGGCAGCAGCAGAAGGTGGTGTAGAAGCCCTTGACTACACTAGTCTGACCTATCTCCCCCTCCTCCTACACCCATTCTTCATTCTCCAGTCCTGCAGATTCTCCTGCCTCTGACTCTTATCTCCTGGCTGTTACAGGCTCTGCGTGATCACTGATCCCTTCAGTTTCCAACCCCGCTTCTCCTCAGCATCCAGCTGGTTTCTGACACTGAGCTTTCTAAATTATTCGGGGGTGGGGGGAACCTACCACCAAAACTTACTGGAATGTAACAAATCTCTTTTTCACATAATTGTCATACTTGCTTGCATGCAAAGGCACATTCTTAAATATGGTACTGCAGAGGCCCCAAAGATGAATTAATGGCTATCTTGTAAGCTAAGGGCAGCATAACCAGGCCACATTTTGGCCTGGCCATTAAGTAGTCTGAGTCAGAAAGCTCCCTAAGTTTTCTGCATCGGGAACAAGATGGCTCCTCGGTGTTAAAAGCATAGAAATGTACACTGGAAATTAGGCATGTTGTGTTAAACACCCTCTGTAAGAGTCTGATGCTTTTATACAGTCACTTCTAAAACTGTAACACCACATGTAAATTATGGCCTGATGCGTCAGCTGGAGAAGCTATGAAACAAATGTGGTTGGATCAAGAGAGTGTAAATTTGCATCATTTAATTTCTTTGATGCCTAGACTGGAGGAAGCATGCACAAGTGGAGCAAACAAAATGTTTCTAGGCTAAAACTACTTAAGTTTTAAATAATTTATTTCTTTGCTTGTTTACTTCTCACATATACTGCCTTTATTTAAAGAACTCAAGGTGGTGTACACAGTCCCTGCAACCTCATTGTATCCTAAAAACAACCCTTTCCGGTAGCTTAGGCGGAAAGTGACTGTCTTGAGGTCACCAAGGCTGGATTTACACTGACCTGTTTAACATTATTAGAACGATATTAGATATATCATTCTAAAATGTCACAGGGCATACTTGCAAAATAAAACATTTCTTACCTGCATCAAAATGCTGTCTCCCTACAGCTGGTAGCTGGGTGCTCTGTAGTGCCTTCTGGTGTCACATTTAACTAATGTTAAAAGGAGAATGTCATGTGGCCATATGGTTATCAAAACCATTCCTTAGCCCTTCCTTAACGTAAAAAACTATGAATGTAGATCTTCCCCAAGTGAGCTCCATGTCTCAGTGGGACTGACTGGGCCAAGCCAGTATTCTTCTGATGGCAATTCTTTTTTGCAGGTGCTGCTAAGAGGGCGGGGCCAATGAGGCCAGAATACACTGACAAATTCATTCCAGCTGTGGGTCCTTCAAGATAACAGGGAGGGCTGGGGAATGAAGCTTAACTGCGGGCAAAAGAAAAAGAAGAAGGGAATATCTTCTTTCTAATACTGGGAAACAGCAGCATTGGATAATTGTAAATAACAAGCATTTATTTCTGTATAGAAAAATATTTATAGACTGTCCCTCATATAAAACACCAAGGTAGAGTACAATAAAATATGCAAGTACAATAAAACATAAAGTGTCATAAATACAATAACAAATAAATAAATGACTAGCTCAAGTTGAAAAACTTTAAACAACGGCGTAGCCCTGTTGACATAAAAAGCAGAAGAAAGGATGGCTGTTTAATCTGCTGTAGAAGTATAGCACAGCATGGGACCAGCAACATTAATGCCCAACTTCTAGTTGAAGCCAGCTGGGCTTCTGAAAAAATAGGGAATAACTAACATTGCTTCTCCAGATGATCTCAGTGATTTCACTGGCATATAAGGGTTCAGGCATATGGCAAAGGTGGGATGGCAAAATTAGGCAAGTTAATGAAATATCATTTCTAATATTTCCAAGCTGCTCTATGGGGGGGGGGAATATCTATACCATTGTTCCCCTCCAAAATCCCATTTTTTGCAAGTAACTTCTCTTGCCTTTAACTCAGACCCAGATAGGCTCACATGTTACTGGCACCACCAGCAATAGTTGTGCTTTGCAGCTTTCTACTTAGGGATGCTTACATGTTCTACTAGTCCAAAAACTATTCTATCACTTATGGGAAAAGTGAGAGAGAGAGAGAGAGAGAGAGAGAGAGAGAGAGAGAGAGAGAGAGAGAACAAGTACACACAAACGCTAATAGGACAGAGGCACTGAATGATAAGAGACAGGAACCACTGAATTTATTTAATAATCCCTGTCCGTTTCACAAAAATGGCCTGTGTAATCTTTTTAAAAATAATAACTGGGTTCATTTCAGAGCCTGCACAATGCTTCTCTTTGTCCCTTGTAAGTCTCTCAAATGTCTTATTTTAAAGGAATATATAGTACTCCCGGAAGACATTTTCCCATTTCTATTCTCTTCAACTCCTGTGAGCCCTTGTTCTGTGTGATAAGGCAATCTCCTTCGGGATCTGAGCTGTGTAGTTTCGCACCACGAGTGACAAGGACTCGACTTGAATAACTGCTGTGCGCAGGTTGTAATTATGTCAGCTGGAGTGTTGAACAAGGGGACTGATTAATGTGAGCCCCAGCCCAGGCATAGTCCCTATCAAAACCTCCGTGCAGGCCAAGCAAGTGGGGATGGGTTAAAGCAGAAAGACAAAACATGCTGCATTGTCCATGATAGATGAATTGCTCCAACAGTCTTCAGGCAGATGTTCCAGGACAGTATAATATACAATTACTCTGCCTTATCACCTTCCAAGGGACAATAAAGCTTCCTCCTTCTATAGCTCATGTGAGTGAAGGCAAAATTAGTTTTACTTTTACAACACTGACTCACTTATCATGTTGCCTTGATTGTGCTTTTACAGCTAAAGAAAACATATATTCCACTTTTAAACTAAAATAAGATCCCTTTAATAAAAACCAGAGAACTCTTTTGAAACTATTTTGCATCACAGCAAAGGAATTTGTGAAGCCTTGAGTTAAGTCATGAGGAACTAAAAGATATACAGCTATCATTAAAGGGACAGGCCTGTGAAGCATGTTTAATGCTACATCACATACAGCAAATCGTATGCCTTTGCTCTACAATAATTACCACCCAACACTACTAGGAATCACAAAACCCTTTCCCTCCTGCTAACCTCCCTCACTGCTGAGGTGTTAAGGGTAACTATCTGTATAAAGTGGTGTTGAGGTTGCACTTTTAAGAATTATGAAAGTAGGGAAAATACATCAAAAGGTACAAAAAACATATTTGTATCTTAATACTTAATTTTTTATATAAAAAACCTCACTGATGCTAATTGAAATATGCTGTCCGAAAAAGGGAGAGGGAATGCAGTCAAGAAAAAGGTATTATTACAAGAATAAATAGAAAAACAAGTCTCAAACATAAGGCTCAGGGTTTGTGGGATGCCAGATATGACCACAGCACCTTGACCATTTAATTTATCTCCACAGCAAGGAAATGATGCCCCTAGTGGGGAAATGAGGCTGATTTACCAATGGTTGGTACTGCCTCCCTTTCATAAAAAATTACAAAGTAGTTGTTAAGAAATATAAAAAGAGCTGCTACATTGGCAACCAAGTGAAAGGAAGTGGTATGAAGCGGTTACAGTATTTCCTTGGTGAGTGAAAATGATTCTTGAATAAAAGGGATGTTTAGGCTGACAGAACTGAAGGAGGGAATTATTTTGGCATGTGAAATGGTTTTTAGGGGGTTATTAAGATGGCAGAGTGTTTGCAAACTACAGGTGGGTGCTCATGCCTGGCAGAGAGGGCTGATGCAAGTATTTTGGAAGGCAAGGTGGAGGAGTGCACACCAGGATTGGAAGGCAAGCTAACCACCAAACCTTCTACTGGGCCCTGCCCCATCAAGACTGGTGCATTTTTTGTAATTTGGCTTAACATGATTGTAATTCCTATTTTAATTCCTGATCTCTTATCTTAATGTTAGCTGGCCTAGGAATGTTGGGTGCTAAAAAGTAAGAGGCTGCCACAGCTGAGCAATAAGGACCTGTAGTCCTTACCGGTGGGCCTTGCAAGGAAGTGGAGGAAGCAGGTGGGCTGCCAGCTTAGCACATTGCAGGTGTGTGCCATAATGTGAGCAGCCCCACACTGCCAAGTACTGGGCAGTTAGTAATCATGCATGAGGCATGTTGATAGAGCCTCATGCCTCACGACAGACACTAGTTTGCTGTCTTCCCCAAACAGATGCACGCGCGCGCGCACACACACACACACACACACACACTCACTCACAATCACTAAAAAATTGTTTATGAGAATACTGCTAGGAGAGAGGCTTCTCCACTCCTGTCCATGTTGCCTTTGAACAGGAAGACAGCAGTGAGGCTTTTTAAGAAGTTATAGGAAATGTTAGCAGAACAGAACTCTGAGGCATTCCTTCATTAACTCAACCCTTTATGAAGGAAAAATATGTGTAAATAAAGGCTGCTGAGTTTGAACAGTGCCATCATAAGCCAGAGACCACTGAATGGACCTATGGAAGTGTCCAGAAATGTTCCCCTGTGTTTATGACAATGTAGCCCTTAACCCAGGGGTTGCTAACATGGTGCCCTCAATATGTTATAGACCCGCAACTTCCATCACCCCCAATTTTTATTCCTGCTGACTGCGGAGGATTGGAGTTGTTGTCTAACAACTTCTGGAGGCCTTCCCCTGCCTTAACATATTATAAATGGAAACCCTCCAGCTCCTAGCAGCCTAACAGAGCTATGGATAGACAACATGGGTGTAATCTTGCTGATAAGCTGGCAGACTGGCTAGCTAGTGGATAGAGCCACAGAACCACTTCAGATGTTGGAACTGCCCTGACACTATGGCAGCGCTTCATGGTAAAAGCTAAAATCTCAGCTGGCATATCCAGAAATACAAGCAGAGCTTTCTGGTGGTGATTTGAGAGAGCATGGCAATTCATTTCTGAAGTTGTCTTAGGCATTAATATTGCTGCTTGTATTTGTGGATTGCTCTAGATCATATGCTACTCACTCCATGCAGCCATGGAAGAGATTTGAACATCCAAATTAGCCCACCAAATCCATTGTTATTTGCTCCTATGTTGGGCTCCTGATTTATTTGCTTCTAGTTCTGGAAACAACTAGGTACATGTACTGGCTTCCTCTGACTAATTAATAACCACTGGCAGGCAACCGTGAGCAAGGATTTCCCTCGTTGCCATAGGTATTTCTGAGAATGGCTCACTTCTTCTGACCATACTTGTTTCTTGCTGTCTTAACATTCATCACTTTCCGACCACCACCCCAAATTCAAATTTTAAAAGGCAAAGTCAGTGCTTTCATTAGAAGGGTACATCAGGGAGCATTCAGCTTCTAAAGCAGTCAGAAACATAAACTGCAATTTAAAACACCTTTAAAGCTCATTCTCAAAATGGCACAACTGAGTAACAACTGCGTGTCTATGATGCAATAAAACAACTCTCCAGAAAGGCCCCAAGTCAGCAGCCCTGCCCTGTCACTGCAAAAATTTAATAATTAGCCTGAAGGGGGTTGAAAGGATGGGTGTGCATGCAAGGGATGTAAATGTCTAAAGACCTTATTTTAAGAGGTTCTTGGTGGTATCATAAAGTGTGATTTTCAAATAGTTTATGATGTCATCTAAAATGCTCTGATATATTTATAGGCACATAACACAAAGAGAAGTTTTATAGCAATATAAACTGCAGAGCTTTCTGGACATGTATCTTAATAGCAATATCACTGCTGAACAAAATATAAAAAGATAGTAC
Organism: Podarcis muralis; assembly: GCF_964188315.1. Taxonomy (NCBI): domain Eukaryota; kingdom Metazoa; phylum Chordata; class Lepidosauria; order Squamata; family Lacertidae; genus Podarcis; species Podarcis muralis. The sequence continues at coordinate 54,636,628 of NC_135662.1, read as the reverse complement.
AGTTGTAGAATGCAGGCTGTTCCACTCAGCCAGGAAAGGGGGGGGGGGAGCAAGACTAAGGGCTAGACTTTGAACTTGATAATCTGCCTTGAGAAAGGAAGAAGAAAAATATACAACTGGGGGACAAATTGTGTCTGGTGAGTCACAGATCATCTTCTGGTACTTCCTTGCACCACAGTGAAGTAACCTGCTTTTGGGTATAATAGCAAAAATCACTTCCTCTGTGGATTCCTGCTCAGCTTCAGGAATCGTAGCTTCATATTCTGTCCCTATGCTCATGGCAGAGAAAGCCTAGTGCAGAGAATCGGCATTAGCTGCTGGGAAGAAAGCTGCTTCACAGCAACAATGACAAGACAGAGGCTAGTAGCTAGGGAGGAGGATGCCTAGAGTTGGCTACTTCTAAAAGTAGGTTAACTATCATTAAATATACTCTCTCTCTTTATATCGCTTGCAAAGACTCCCTGTCCCTCTTGGCATCAACCCCAAGCTTAAAATTTATTTTGAAACGCACTGCCTCTCTGACCTAACTATGCATAAAACAGCAATATTCCAAGTGGAAACTTAGATGGTGCACATGCAACCATACTTGGCACACTGACCATCTGTAATTGTTTGCAATCAAGAACCCAGGGAAGCAACAGGGTGGAAAAATGCTTCTCATCTCTTTGGCCAGGATGTAGTAGATGACCAGTACTCACAATGTTAGACTTACAGTCTTACCTAGTCCTAGACCAATTTTCATCTCTACCTAATTATACTGTCTCCTTCGTCTTATTGTTTCTTTCAGTTCACACAAGCCCATTTGCTATACATCCTTTTTTCTCACAGGCTTATCTCAGTGCTTTTTGCCATGTTTTCCCTCCTGTATGATAGTCCAGCCATCTCCCTGTTTTTCTTTAAATCTTCCCCATAACCTAAATATTTTCCTGGGTCATCTTTACCCACACCTTACCTGCATCTCTACTCTCTTAGTTCCCCTATCGCTACAACTCTTTTATTAACCTCTGACATCTCTCCCCCAGTTATTCTTTTTGCTTCAGTCTTCATGTTGATTCAACCCAAAGAAAGTGGGATGTGCATACAACTTGCTTAGTTTAAACAATAATTTATGGCAAAGCAAAGGCATTGGAAAGTTTTCATTAAGAACAACAATGTATTTTCTGCATAAAGTGAATATTGAGCAACAATTACAATTCTTGCAGAGTCACAGTTAATGTACCCTCAGCTCCAGGCACTTTCCCTTTTCTAGCTCTGAGCTGGCTGGATGCTTGACTTACTCATCTAGCATTCAGGTTAGAAAAGATAATGCATTCACTGTAAATGAAGTCACAGTGCTTTATTTGGGTTTGGCCAAGCAAAAAAATGGTTCATATTCTCGCTCAAAATAAAGGTGAGCAAAGATTGCACTAACTGCATTTACATGCATTCAGCCCTACCTGTGGAGTGGTGTGTCTGTCATTCATTTATGCAGCCAACTCCTAGGGGCCAAGGTCCCTTGGGCCGCCCCCAAAAATGTATGAGGGGCTGGGCTATTCAAATGGTGTGCATGCACCGTGTCTTATGATTATGCAAGGTGGGGCTTACCTCTCCCCAATATTTTATTCAAGTTGGCACCCCTGCTGCCATGTATGCCTGCTCTTCCACTATGCAAGGAGGTCCTTTAGCTGGCTGAGCATGTGAGCTAACCTACATATATCCATGCCCAATGGCTGCTCCATACTTTGGTAGCATCTTTTCCTTTGGTAGCATCTTTTGAAAGCAGTGTAGAGTTGCTGTTGCCTTGTTTGGTGGTGAGGGCCTGAGAAACTAGAAATTAATTTAATACAATATATGTTTTAATTTGTTCTCACAATGCAATCCTATGCATATTTCCTCAGAAGTAAGTTCCACTGTTTGATGGGACTTACTCCTTAGTAAGTGTTTTTTTCAGTTTGCAACCTGAAACATGTTATCTGAGCCTTTGGGATATCAACCCTAAGTTCAAAGTAGGTTTCATTTTAAGAAGGTTTTTTCTGCTGTAACTTATATTACATTTATTACATATTACATTTATAAACACTGTTATATTCCCCTTTGCCTTTGGGTTAAAGCAAGATGGAAAATGTAAAAATATACACACACAAGCATAAATAAGTCATGTCTTATAACCACAATGCAGTCATATACTATTTAATTGTTAGCTCTTAATCCATCATTGCTAAATGTACCTAATTTGTAGTTGCAATCTCCTAAACTTCATTTAGCAACATTACTTGATAGTTTAGTAGTAAAATTTGTGTTTCATTAAAATGAGGGACTCCTTAAAATGAATTTTAAGCATAGAGGTTATCCAGAAAATAACTAAATCAAATGTTCTTAGGGAACATTTTAAATTATAAAGAAAACTTGAGGTGAGCAAAATGTGAAACAGACCACTTCAGTTTCACAATTCAAACATATAAAAGGTGCTCATGCAGTAGTTTTCAAGGATAATCAAGTTATTCTGTCTCCAGGATAACCAGGCCTGTCCAACAGTACTTTTAACTATGATTTTAGCACCTCATATAGTTTTAGCAACATTTGAGGCACAATTCTGTGTGGGCAGTAACAGACCTAATTTCACTCTCTTCATTTTTCATTTTATTTATTTAAAAGATTTGTATACAGTGGTGCCTCGCAAGATGAAAAGAATCCGTTCCGCGAGTCTCTTCGTCTTGCGGTTTTTTCATCTTGCGAAGCAAGCCCATTAGCGGCTTAGCGCTATTAGCGGCTTAGCGGGCTTAGCGGATCAGCTGATAAGCGGTTTAGCGGCTTAGCGGATCAGCTGATAAGTGGCTTAGCGGCTCAGCTGTTAAGCGGCTTAGCGGATCAGCTGATAAGCGGCTTAGTGATCAGCTGTTAAGCGGCTTAGCGGCTTAGCGGATCAGCTGTTAAGCGGCTTAGCAACTTAGCGGATCAGCTGATAAGCGGCTTAGCGGCTTGGGGAAAAGGGGGGGGGGGAACCCTGCAGGAACTTGCAAGACATTTTCGTCTTGCGAAGCAAGCCCATAGGAAATTCGTTTTGCAAAGCACCTCCAAAACGGAAAACCCTTTTGTCTAGCGGGTTTTCCGTCTTGTGAGGCATTCGTCTTGCGGGGCACCACTGTACTGTATTTCAGTAAAACGTCTTCAGCACAAGGACAAAAACAAGAGGTGTTTTGTTTTTGTTTTTTTAAAAAATACAATGCAATAATATTGCAATACATCTTCATCTAGTTCTAAAGAACCCCAGTACCCTCCCTGAGGAGTGAATTCCACTGAGAGAGTTCCCTTTTCTGGTCACCAGAAGCATCTGAAGGAGATCCTTCAACAATGACTTTAATACACAGGCTGGTTTGTATAGGAGCAAGTGTTTCTTCAGGTACCAGTGCCCTAAGCTATACAGGGCTTTAAAGGTAAGGACTAGCACTTGGAACCACATTCAGAAATGGATCGTGAGTCAGTGAACTTCTTTCAATACTGGTGAAACATCTTCCCAACTAGTCCCTGTCAACAACCTGGCAGCTGTCTTCCCCCGTCATGTGCAGATGAGGGCACATGGAAGCAAAGTAGCAGAGCGCTCAATGGGAGACCAGTGCATGCCACTTATATCCCTATCAAGCCCTTTCCTTCCAGTTGGTTACGCAATGCAAGTCTCAAATTTAGGTTTCTTTACAGAGCACAGGGATGGATGAGAATATATATTAAAACTTATAACTATTCCGAATAAGGAATTGTTGGCTCTTAACAACATTAAATCAGCTTTTGTACTCACAGAGATCTACAAAAAGATCCCAAAAGTTGAATCTTAATGAAATGAAGAATTATTATCTCAGCCCGGCTAATCCCCTCATTAAATAGTTCCCAGATACACCTCTAAGTAGGCCTTTTCTATAACATGTTGAGTTGTATATAGGCAAGTTTTACTCGTGATAGACCTTTAATGTTCCTAAGTTAAAAAAAAGGTAAAGGTAAAGGTACCCCTGCCCGTACGGGCCAGTCTTGACAGACTCTAGGGTTGTGCGCCCATCTCACTCAAGAGGCCGGGGGCCAGCGCTGTCCGCAGACACTTCCGGGTCACGTGGCCAGTGTGACATCGCTGCTCTGGCGAGCCTGCACCAGCGCAGCACACGGAACGCCGTTTACCTTCCCGCTATAAAGCGGTACCTATTTATCTACTTGCACTTAGGGGTGCTTTCGAACTGCTAGGTGGGCAGGAGCTGGGACCGAAACACGGGAGCTCACCCCGCCACGGGGATTCGAACCGCCGACCATACGATCGGCAAGTCCTAGGCACTGTGGTTTTACCCACAGTGCCACCCGCGTCCCGTGTGTTCCTAAGTTAGCCATGCCCATTAATTTCAATGGGTCTCCTCTGAGTAGGACTAAGGACTATACCCCATTCTCCTCTAGCACGACCCATTTCCATGATCAATCCCCATAGGAAGCTTTTTACCTCCTTATACAAAATAATTTCTCAACTCCTTTCTTCTGAAATAGGTGTAACTGATACTAAGATCCACAGTTGCACCCCCTTTATAGTTGGAGACAAGTGCAAAACAATAATTTCAGTCTTTTTACTACAGAAGCCTTGATCGTCAAGAATAGGAAAACAAAATGAGAGTTTGCAATATTATCTACACAGAACTAAAGAACATACACAACAACTTCATTACATGATAATAGCTCAAATGCTTGGGGAATACTGCCAAAATAGTACTGTCAAAATATAGTTTATGTTTTTCCTTGCAAGGCTTGCATTTCTACCATAATGTATATAAAGTAATAGCTAACTACCACACCAGGGACTGTCCAAAGATATTCCTTGTAGAATGACCATCCCCAAAGATAGCCTTGGTCCTTTCATAATGGGAATTGAGACCAAAGAGGCATAACCTAAAAAAACATGTTTATTTTGATTCTTATGTAGAAAGAAGGCCACTTTGTTTTCAAAAATGGTTACACTAATTGATCTGAGTGCTTGTTTACTTTTTAATTATGTCACAAACCAAATGTATATTAGTTAGCATATATTATACACAGAAATAAACATCTGCTTAAAGATTCAGCAATGCTAGATAAATATACACTAACTTTGTTAAGTATAATTTCTGGATGTTGTTGTACATCCTGAACATAGAAACTTTGAATGGGGTTAACATGAAAAAGTTGCCTACTTCTCTTTAAGCCTACACTCATACTAATACACAATAAATCCAAAAGGAAAACTGTTGCATGTTGAGATGAATTATGAAGCAAACAGCTTTTTTGACCTGATAATAAGAACAATGGTAATGATAGTGGTTTGTGGCAGAAGAAATGAACCTGAAGGGATGAAACATGAAACATATGCAAGATAAACAGGAAACAACAGCTGTAGCTTCTCTTTTCCTTGTAGAACAGGAAGATCCCCAACCTAAATTTGCTAACTAGAAAGGTTTTTAATCTTTTTATAACTTGGAAAATATGAATTTCAAAACAGCTAAGAGCCCAAACATCAGCTCTATTGTGTCTCTATTTTGTAGAAAAAATACAACTAACTCTGTACCACCCTCTGGACAGGGATAACATCAGCAGCCACCAGTGAAATCCCTGCCCTGGCAAAGACAGAGAGGAGGAGGTCTGTTCCTTCTTGTATTACATCCCAAAAGGTATCAAGTTCACACTGGTACTACACAGTAGCAAGGGGCCATGTTTCCCACTCCATATGCAAAGCAGAGGATGACATAGCAGAATATATAAAGCTGTGATCTAATACCTAAAGCATAAGATTAAATTGTTAATACGCATGATCAGCAATGGAGGGTACCATCCTGCAGGTATAAAAAGAAATTAAAGTGGATATCTGATCAAGTCATATGCAGAGCAAGCACAAATGAAATCAATGGACTTAAGTCAAATCATAACTAACTTAAGCCTATTGATTTCCATCTCTGAATATGGCTTAGTTGGATATCACCCTAAAGGTCTCACAAATAGTATAGTATGGAAAGCAAGGAACAGTAAATCATAGAATGTGAGTATAGAGCTAAACAAGTTCAGTATGAAATAACTGAACAGAAAGCTAAGGGGCATAACAATATTATTAATAATACAGAATTCTTCATATCACCAGCACAATAAAAAGCTCCAGAGAGTAATTACTATTTTTTAAAAAATAAAGGATACTCATGTTGAGAAATATTTCTAGTACCGTATATCTTAGATCCCAATATACTTGGCTTTCTGCTCCTGGTATGTTATTTTATACAGAAAGTAAATACCTAGCTCTTATGGATCTACATTAAAAAGAAAGAAAGGAAGAAATGAAAAGCACCAAGCTTGCTATCAAACTGTGTACTAAATAAATGGTTCTGACATGCAGAATAACTCCTTAAAAGAAGCACAGTTCTCAGCAATGTACATACTGTTTTAAGGGATAATCATGCTTTCCAATAAGCACACATTTTTCTTTATAAGCCAGTCACCATACTGACATTTGCCTCTGGCCAAGAGAACAGGGCATGAAAGAGGAAGCTGAGCGCCTTTGAATGCTACTACCAATGTGTCCCCCCCCCCCCCCCGAAGGAGTGTTGTGCAAGCAACACAAGTGGCATGCACTTCTTCCCCAAATGAAATGTCTTGTCAACAACTCCACGAATTCTGGGCTCCAGAATCTATGACAGAACCCAATTCTGCTATGAGACATTATTGCCCCCCCCAGTCCAGCATCTGAAATATGAATCATAGTAGAGGCACATAAAGTGTACATAACAAGTAAAAATTGGGATGCAATAATAAAACAGAAATGCAATTATTTGTACGTCAGACTGAATTTAGAGTCATGCTAAAGAGACTACGGAATATACCCTTTAAAAAAAATATCTGTAATGTACACTACTGTACTTGGGCTTTGTAAGTACTCCCCTGGAACACATTTAATATACAAATTTCATTGGAAGAGAACCTAGATTACATGGTTATTTCTATTCTAGTGTTTTAACAAGTAGAAAAATCTATAGATTGGGAAATCGCTTCTTCCTAGGTTTGAAAGTTGGCATATGGGATTTGCTACAGATTAAAAAGTTGCAAAATAGATCATTGTTCCATTGTTTCCAAAAATAAGATGTGAAGTTAAAGAGTAGCTGGTGAAAACTTGTAATTAATAGAGAATGACAAGAAAAACACAAGATGCATGACAAAACTAAGCTGTCCATCTGTTAAAAAATGAGGGGTTAATTTTTTAAAAACTGGATGCAATGAGCAAGTACAAAAAATAATAATCAAATATCACTTTCCTTCCCAAAACCTGAAAACCCTTTGGGGGGGGGGTTGAAATGCTTTAAAATTCTTTTTAAGAGGACTACTTTATTTCACATTAAATAAATATGGGGTAGGGGGGATCTTTCTCACCAGCACTTCCCACCATAGCATTATAAAATGAGGCAAACTGAAGAGTGTGGAGAATGAAACAAGGTAATTTGTAAAAAGATAGGGAGGAAGATGAAACACTAAATGATTTTAACAGAAAATATTAACAAGAAATGGGGCCTGCAGGGTCAGCCGTTCTATTAGGCAGAATGAGGCAGCCACCTCAGGTGGCAGATGCTGGGATGCAGGGAGCAGCAGTCCCCAGAACATTCCTCTTTATCCTCCCTGGCTGTTCCTATTTCTTAGAGATCTGAGCTGTTCATGTCAAACAGCCTATCCTACACCCTCTAAGCTTGTCAGCTGCCCTCAGGTGCAGTGGAGGATGCTGTCACTTCACCAGCACTGAAGTGTTCAAAAACCAGTCCAGTCAGCTTCTATATGCAGACTGGAAAGCACCTTGTCCTTTGCCTCAGGCATCAAAGTGTATTGGGCTGGCCCTGGGACAGCATCCCCAGGACCTAAAGACAGACTGGAGCAGAAACCTTGTAGTTCAGAAATGGCCAGTGGGGAGGTGTGGTTTGGCAGCAGTGAGGGCAGGGTGGTTTGGGAACACCAGCAGGAGCATCAGATTGGCTCTGCTACTCTGACCTGGCTGCCACAGTGACAGCCCTCTGTACTGGCCACTCCTGTTATATTCCAGCTCACGCCTTGCAGTTTGGTAAGCGGGTTTCAAGATTTCCCCGAAGACTTATCTTGCTGCGCTCAAAGGTTGCAGATGATGGAAAAGAGCACTGTCTTAAGACCTGGAGATGTTGCCATTTAGCTAGACTACATAGTACTAGATGAACAAACAGCCTGGGCTGGTATTAGGCAAATTCTGATGTTCCTAAATGCAGGAACTCCTATATCTTCACATGCTTTGAGATACCGTCTCCAACTTTTTTTGGGGAAAAACACCATACGTGGGAAAATACTTAAGACACCGGACACCATCTGAGCATGTAAATTTGTCACCTCTTTTCCTTGTATGCCTTAGATATTTGACTTGTACACCATGGTCAGGAGATTCAGAGAAACCTGCACACCCTCTAGGGTACCACTCTGGTTGCTTTTCCATTCTGGAAGCAGACCCTTGCTTGTACTTCATAAATTGCCACTCCAAAATGTTCTCTGATCTTTGGAAGGCATTTGAGGTGTGCAAAGAAGCTTCCACCAGACACTGGGAGCGGGAGAGATCATTTTTGTGCATTGAACATTGACCTGGTGTTTTAGATGCCAGTTCTTATTTCACTTTGTATAATGTGCAGGAAATGTTACCATTAGGCCAGTCCACAGGGCTACAAATTATGTTTCTGATTATATATAGGTTATTAGGAAATATTAGCCACTGATTTCAGTGGAATTATTTAAGTACACACACACACACACACACACACACACACACACACACACACGAGAGAGAGCTTTATTGCAGTCCACAGACCCAAAATACACAGTACAAGAATAGTAAATATCAATAGTTGTTAATGTGTAAAATTGGCCTTTCTAGCCAACAGAGGAGCTTTAGCCTGTATGTACTGATTTCTGATTTTTACTGCCTCCATGAAGAATTTTACTATAGCCAGTGTAATAGTATCAAACCTATCCTCAAGGAGAACCTTGACATGAAATGAGTCAGCAATTTCAAGTTGTTTTGTTAGTATTGGATTGATTAGATGCTGTCTAACATGTTTATACAGACTACAATGGAATAAAATGTGTTCCATACATTCAACATCCTGGGAACATGGGCACAGCCTATCTTGGTATGGGACACCAGGCAATCTTCCCCTCAGCACTTCAGAAGGGAAAACATTTAATCTGTCTTACTTAAGTGATATGTGATCAGTAACAGAGCGAAAGATTCATTTCTCATATTTTTGCTTTTTCATGTACTTTGCTGGTAGGGTTCCCAACCTGGCTAGACTCTGGCTATAGGAAAATTATGTCCCCTGAGCATAAAGTGCAACATTCTTCCTAGAGATGGATAGTCTTACAATACTTTGTAAATTAAATGAAATGTTATCCAGCCTGTCATCATATGTTAAGTAGCTGAAGATTATTGTGACTAACAACACACACACTTCTGTACCATCAGTTTCATACAATGGCTCCCCTTGCAAGCATTAGTGCATATTTTTTGGGCTTCTGATAAAGAATTATGCAATCTCAGCACATGCTCTGCAAAACTGAGAAACAACAGGCTATACTGCATTTGCTGACGTATCAAAAGTATCTGAAAGATTATTTAGTTTGAAAAGAACACCCACATCCTAGTTTTGTTCTAATTATATTGTTGCATACACTGGAACGTATTATAAATGGGTCTTTATTTTACAAAGTTTGAGCGTATACAAAAATAAAAGGGAACCATGAACTCCCTAGGGAAGCTGTCCAAAAAGAGACAAGTGTTCTCTGCAGAGTCACTCTCCCTAACTTGGAATGCAAGTGCTGCTGAATCCACACAATGAATCCTTCTGCACTTGATGTCAGAGGCTATAATCCCTTACCAAGCATTGTTTAATTAGTTTATTATGCATAATAAATGTAAAATATTTTATTTTAGTTTACATAATTATATTAAAATGCATGCCATTTATCCGTAAGCCTGTAGGATATCCTTCACGTGTGACATATATTTTAGAAAGGTGCATTTATAAAATTAATGCAGTTTGCAGGTCTTGCTGTTCTAAGCTTCTCACCTATTTCTATAGGATTTTTTTGCTTCTGCTACCTTCACTCTGATAATTTACAAAGAAATACACACAAAACAAAAACAGCAACAATGAGCAGATGGCAACCTGCATAACGATGCTTCTGTAGAATTAGTAGCTCTTTAAAATAAAGGCATATTCGTGACTTAAAAATAAGTCAGTGTTATGCCTGTAGTAAGGTATTGTAATGACAGAATTTAATTCTGTAGTGAAAAATACACACTGAAGAGCTGACTACTTTCACTCAAGATAAATTCAATTCTATGGTGCCATGAGACATCATTCAAACCTTTTTTAAAAAAAGTTTTATCAACAGTTGTAAGAAAAATAAATATTGATCCCAACAAATTGCCCAGTTCATTGTCATACTTAACATGGCACAAACAGGAACAGATGACCAAGACTTTCTAATGGAATATTTAATTTTAAACAACTTCTGCCATAATTTCTTCTCCCTGCCCCCAACTTTGACAATGAACATTTTTGGTAGATTCAAAACAACACAGGAGCATACACATCAAGGTGAGATTAACAAGAGGACAGTGGGATTCACATTTCCATTCATGTAAGAAGTAACCATGAAAGTCTATAATGGACAAGCAGTGTTTCAATATCTCATCTGAAATATGGCAAACCCATAGCCATTCAGCCCTGTTTTCTAATTAAAAAAATGATATCCAATCCTGCCTATGAATCGTACTAAGTATTTTCTATGAATCCAGAGTGGGGAACAAACCTTTCACAAATAAACCAGAATCTGTGTTGCTAAAGTAACAGGCAGGTGCTTCCATTTAAAATACTTAATGGACAAAGAGTCTGTTCAATTCTTAAGGGGACCTTCCTCTTTAGTGTCATGGCTGCAACTCAACCAAGATTTTTTTCTCTCCCAAACTGCAGCTGATCTGAAAAGGCAAAGCAGATCAGGAGTCCCTCCACAGAGAATTTGAACAGACACTAGAACATCTGTGAAATAAATAGCATTAGCGCTTCAGTGTCTCACATCAAAAAGCTTCAGAACAGGGGTTCCATTACCCCCCAACACATTTTGAGAAATAAGTGCCCCCCTTATTTATCTTAATGCTGCCCTGATGATGATTTTATGCCAACATATTTATTTATGAATTTACATGAATTTATCAATTTACATTTCATTCTCACTAAGGAACCTATTACCTGTAGTCACACCAAGGACATCTGTAGGGTTTCTCTCCAGTATGAACACGTTTGTGCCGTGTCAGATGGGACTGGGTTGTGGAAGCAAAGTTACATTCATCACATTTGAACGGTTTCTCTCCTGCAAAACAGTGAAAGTTATTCATTTTTACAAGTAGAAAGGAGAAGGTTAAGCTTCTTAGTTATTAACCCACAATGCAACTGGATTAGTGGATACAAATTGCAGTTCTAAAAGAAATACTCAACATCTGAGTACAATTTTTTTATCACTTCCTTGCTATACATTATTTTCCCCAGAGCTACCAGTTATCTCCTCACACAACATATGTATCAATTGATTTGGCCCACTGCCTCTCGTCAGTGGCTAACCCATGTATTGAATTGTTTGTGTGTACTCAGTAATCATGTGGATCATCCCCCTTAATGCGGTTTGTCTCAGTGCTGATTAAATAGGTTTTTAGCAGCAATGATGCAAGCCACATGGTAGCAGTCAATTTTTGAAGCAAGCTGGAGCATACCAATACATCTCACATAGAGAAGCTATTATGAGGAGGTATCATCAAGTGGCCTCCATATGGCAGTCACTGTATGAGACCAGGACTGAAAAATGGATTGATAGTATCAGTTATTCCTACAAATGTGGTACTTTGATGTCCTCATCTGAGAAATATCTATGTGCATTCTTCACTTGTGAATCCCTCAGCATATTTTTCACAACTCAAGACAACATAATTTTGCTACATATGTTCAACAATTCATAAGACATAAATATGTGTGAATAACCTCACACAAATGAACAGAAAGGACCCTGTGATGGAAATAATGGCAATATGTCAATCAGGAGGAGCACTATCTTGGCTCAAAATAATTCACTTATTCCTCTGGATCCAGAACACTTCTACTAGCAGTGCACAACTTCAATGGCTGCATAAAATATGCTTCCCATTACACTAAAGCAGATATGCCAAGTATATGCATGTATTAAATAACTCAATTTGCACATTTACAAATAATTTGCACATAGCATAATATGATAATCTCTGTGGAAGACACTGGGTGGGTAGAAGTTAATAGCAGAAACAACATATGCAGCTTTCAAATTTCACTTTCCAAGTTCCGCTAAGGTATGTATTGGAGTGTGGAGGAACCAGTAACCAAAAGAGGCCAGTATGACACAGGAGGTGATATAAAGGCAACTATAATAAAAAGGTTAGTAAGCTGTATTGTTCAGACGTCCATGTGTGGGTATAAAGTGATGAGTGTTGGGTGCAGGAGAGCATAACACAAAAAACATTACAGTGGTGCCCCGCAAGACGAATGCCTCGCAAGACGAAAAACTCACTAGACGAAAGGGTTTTCCGTTTTTCGAGTCGTTCCGCAAGACGAATTTCCCTATGGGCTTGCTTCGCAAGACGAAACGTCTTGCGAGTTCTTGCAAGTTTGTTTCCTTTTTCTTAAAGCCGCTAAGCCGTTAATAGCCGCTAAGCCGTTAATAGCCGCTAAGCCGCTAATAGCCGTGCTTCGCAAGACGAAAAAACCGCAAGACGAAGAGACTCGCGGAACGGATTAATTTCGTCTTGCAAGGCACCACTGTAACTCAAATGTTTTTCAGGGAAAGGAAAGAATGCAAATTCCAAGTAAGAGATTATAAGGAAAGGATCAGAGCAGCTAATGAAGGAATAAGCCAAAATAATAATATCTATTTTGTTAGTCATTGATATACTACTGCTAATGGCAAGCTGCAGATGAGTGGTGTTGCCTTCATGTTTTACTGTGGCCAGAAAACAATTGGCTGAACTTTCTTGGAAACCGGATGCTAGACTAAATGGACCATTGGTCTGACCACTTCCACATCTCATGCATTCTCTGTAATCTTCCATTTTCTTTTTCTTTTAAAGTAACTTATGACAATTCATAGTTTTACTTTTTACTTTTAAATGCCGAACTCTAAGCAGATCTAATCTTAAAGGTCTATACAGGGGCAGATACATGTATTTTTTGTCATGGATGTCTCTTGCTTCACCTACTAGAGTACAGAATCATAGAACTGTAGAGTTGGAAGGAACGCTGAGGGTTATCTAGTTCAATTCCCTGCAATGCAGGGATCTCAACTAAAGCATCCATGACAGATGGCCATCCAACTTCTACTTAAAAACCTCCAAGGAAGGAGAGTCTGCCATGTCTCATGGTAGTCTGTTCCACTGTCGAACAGCTCTTGCTATCAGAAAGTTCTTCCTGATGTTTAGTCCGAATATTATTTCTTGTAACTTGAAGTCATTGGTTCAGATCCTACCCTCCAGAGCAGGAGAAAACAAGCTTGCTCTGTCTTCAAAGATGGCTCTCATATCTTCTCTTGGTCCCCACTTTTCCAGGCTTAACATACTAAACTCCTTCAACTGTTCCTCATATGGCTTGGTTTCCAGACCCTAGATAATCTTGGTTTCCCTCCTCCAGCTTGTCAAAATATCCTTCTTAAACTGTAGCACCCAGAACTGGACACAATACTCCAGGTGTGGTCTGACCAAGGCAGAATAGAGCAGTATTATGGCTTCCCTTGATCTGGACACTGTACTTCTGTTGATGCAGCCTAGAATAGCATTAGCTTATTTTGCTGCTGCATCACACTGTTGATTCATGCTCAGTAGTGGACAGATACAAATTGATAGGGATACTCTAGATAGAAGCATGGGCAAGAGAGAGAGAGAGAGAGAGAGAGAGAGAGAGAGAGATAGAGAGAGAGAGAGAGATTACAGGGTACTACATTGGACCTAAATTTGGGCAAAACTCACTATGTATTTCTGAACATTTCTGCGTGCTATATATAAACAATGAGTTGTTCCACAGAGTCAGCTCTCACTTATACAAGTCCTCCCAATATTTATAAATGGAAAAAGCTCTCCATGAACTAAAGTGTAGTGGCCATAACATACAGCACAAATTTCTAGCAGTTGAATAAAGTAAATCAACCTACAAGAGTTCCAATATGAAATTGTGGGAACTGGAAAGGAACATAGGCATATAGGAAGCTGCCTTAGACAGTGTATTAGTCAGTACATGGGTCCATCTAGTTCAGTATTGCCTGCACTGACGTGGCAGCACTTCTTGAGGGTTTCAGGCAGCACTCTTTCCCAGATCTACCTGGAGATGGGAGGGATTGAACCAGGGGCCTTCTTCATGCAAAGTGATTGTTCTAGCACTGAACTATGGCCCTTCCCTAGATAATATCATACCATGATATATCACGCGTGTGCCCATGGTTAGAACAAGAGAAGTCAAGATGGAAGAGAGGATATAAAGAGATATAAAGGGTAGAGAATGAAACAATAACAGAATAAAAGTTCTTTTGAAATCTTTGCAACTTTCCCTTTTCTTTTGTGTCTTTTTTCCTAATAATGTCAGCTTATTATGTTGCTGCTACAACATTCTGCTCTATTCTTATATGTTTAAATTCTACTATTTGCTATTTTTATTGTACTGTGTATTTTCATGTTTTAGAATCGTTTTTATTGTGCTAGCCTGCATTTTTATAGAGCACTTAGTGCATTTACCAAAGTAGAAAAAAGCAGACATTTTAAAACTCCCACCACTCATTTGTAAACTCCTACCACTGCATAAGAATTGGAAGGCAGTTCTGAGAGCTGACCACATTTTCACATAATTTGACATAAAACTATCATTCCAAAAGTTTCTAAGGGATTCTTAAATCATAGAATAGCAACTTCACTTTTTGCTGGAGAAGATTTTTTTAAAAGGCTGTATTTAGTAGGGGAGGGGAACTAAATACATACCATACAAATGAAATATAACATTGGTACTGAAATGGTGAGTTTGGACCAGCTGCTGGGCCACAACCTGTTCGAAAGTCAAATGGCAAA
The DNA here is from genome assembly GCF_964188315.1 of Podarcis muralis. Lineage (NCBI taxonomy): Eukaryota > Metazoa > Chordata > Lepidosauria > Squamata > Lacertidae > Podarcis > Podarcis muralis. The sequence goes on along the minus strand of NC_135662.1, from coordinate 54,621,480 downwards.
ACTACCACTATGCAAATATATTGTTTAAAAAGGAAAAAAATTGCCCCCCCTGAGTTAAAGTCAGTCCTAGGTCTGAAAAGGTTAAAGACTACAGCTGTAGAGCATTTAACTGGATCAGAATGCCACACAGACACACGTTGTCTCTTCGTTGGCCAGACAGAACAAATTATTCCAGTCCTTTATGACAACCTGGGGCTCTTGATATCAGGAGGGCCATTAGGTTCTCTGTCCCTGCTTTATGATTTACACTGGATACCCAATTGTCCCAACTGCAATTCTAACATTTAAAAGTATAAATGATAACCTGGTTACACGTAGGACATTCTGCTCCCATATCTCCCCTTCACACATACGATGCCCTGATCAAGTTACTCCTGTTATCAGAAGTTCGGGAGGTAAGTTCTAGCACTATGAAATGCCTAACCTAAGAAAGTGTGAATGGCTTCATGTTAGCTTACTCTTCACTGAGCAGCAACACTTAAGTTGTTCCAGAAAGGCTTTGGAGAAGATTTTGCTGTTTTACCTTTGGGTTTTGTTGTTTTCCTGGGTTTTAATCCTGTCAGTTGCTTTGCAGACAACAGACTTCTAACCACTTTATAATTTTGCTGCTAATTCTATGTTATGCTACTGGCATTTTTATTTCTAAGCTATGCTTGAATTCTTAAAAAGGTAAAGGTAAAGGTACCCCTGCCCATACGGGCCAGTCTTGACAGACTCTAGGGTTGTGCGCCCATCTCACTCAAGAGGCCGAGGGCCAGCGCTGTCCGCAGACACTTCCGGGTCACGTGGCCAGCGTGACATCGCTGCTCTGGCGAGCCAGAGCCGCACTCAGCGCCTAGGGCTTGCCGATCGAAAGGTCGGCGGTTCGAATCCCCGCGGCGGGGTGCGCTCCCGTCTTTCGGTCCCAGCGCCTGCCAACCTAGCAGTTTGAAAGCACCCCCAGGTGCAAGTAGATAAATAGGGACTGCTTACTAGCGGGAAGGTAAACGGCGTTTCTGTGTGCGGCTTGAATTCTTACTCTTAAGTAAAGCAGATTTTTTCTTTAAAATAAATATAAATAAATAAATAAATAAATAAATGTATTTTATCAGTAGTCTTTGTTTCTCACTATAAGTAATGACTAACAACCTAAATCCATAGTGCCATGGGATGCACAGAGCTGCCACTTAAGTTAGCACTCCCGTTTTCCTTAATGGAAGGGACAATTCTAAAGAGATGCACATGAAGGGCAGCCCTTCTACTGTAGTAAAGAAGGCAAGTTTTTAATGCACAGGCGCTACATGAACAAAGAGCCATTCAGTTGTGGTGCTAGCATTATTATTACTATTTTCAGCAGGATGGTAAAGATCAAGTTTAACATACTTTAGAGAGAATGGTCAGTAACAACAACAAAAAAGTTGGTTATTGTGCTTCCAGTAATGATTTATCCTTGAAAATCTCATGTAATTACATCCTGAACATTCCTACTAGTACTAGCTTTCTTGGAAGTTAATAGCAATCCTCTTCAAACATCACATTCTCTCTTAATAAGCATTTAATGAAAAGGCACAAGGCATACTGGGTTAGTTATACTTTATACAGAGTATTTTTCTTTTTGGCGCTGGGTTGGGGGAAGGTGAAGGAAAGAGGCTACATTATACATTAAATTCAGTGCCGAGTAATGTAACTGCACATTAAAAGTCAAAGTGCAGTTCACATGAGAAATAGAAACGCAAAGTGAGCCACTCATCTGGATAAAAACACATATATTATTAAATTTTCTCTCTTTATTACGTTGACCTATAAATGCCTAGATGTGCAAAACTGAAATGAGCAAATGGAACTGATCATACAAACAGGATCTGTGTGGGTCATATAAGCCACTGTCTTCAAAAATTCATGAGACTATTTGAACAAAGGCAAGAAACTGCTTAGGCACTCCACTCCTGTAGACTCATTGTAGCTGCCTCAGGACTGCCACATAGATGAAGCCTGTCTTTTCATATTCATCAGGTGCTGCACACTTCCACGAAGGTCATATATACTCTCATAAGATTTTCCACCTCTGTTAGTCACATAGGTTGATCACCCTCCTCTTTCACACACACACATTTTTTTCCTCCTAAGTACAAAGGCATAACTCCATAGCTTTGATATTTACTCTACACTGCAACCCAAGTTGGAAAGGAAAGAATGAAATAAAAGAGTGAGAACAAAATATAACATTTCCCAAAGATTGCAAGGGTGTTTGTGATGTTGTGAATGGCGGGGGCAAGCCTATGGAAATACATAAACACATAAGAAACAAACCTAGGTAACAGTGAACTATAGTACATAAGGATGGATCTGGACTGCTAGTTGCATTTAGTTCTCATAGATATCAATGAGAATTAGTTCATTACTAACTTATCCTATTGGATTCAGTGGGTACCAGGCGCAACCAACAATCTGAATTCAACCCCTAGTCCTGAGCCCTTAACGATGCCTTCACTGCCTGTCATTAGTGTTAACCTTGGCTAATGTTGGTGCCAATTAAACTCTGCACCATTGTTAAGGTCAGTAGTGAGAGAGCTGTAAAATCCTAGAGACAGGATGGGCTGGGAAAAAGGATGCATTATGCTATAGCCCAAATACAGGGGAATAGGGAAACATTTACACTGGTCATGGAAAGGCATTTGGAACAATGAGCCATACTGACTGTTCAATAAACCCCTGATGCTTTCTTATTACAAAGGAACATGAAAAACTTCAAATGATAAGATTATTTAATGTTTTATTTCAATGGATCATGGACATGTGACAATGTACTGGTTAGCTACATCGTAATATTCCAAAAGTGTTCTCCTAACCTCTCCTTGATTTGTGTTCTGCTCTTAAAACAACTAAACATGCATTGTGTGCAATGAACGGCACACCAAAATAATGTGAATGAAATACAAAATGTGGATTTATTTTCTAATAATATGGACCTGAGTCACAATGACAGGGAGCTGGCCTAAAATCAGTAGGCATTACTTGTTAACCATGTTCGCTTCAAACTAGTGGAATTTAAATCATTATTTATATATAAAAAAGTATGATTCCATGGGATCTATGTATATGATTTTCTGTACTGACATATATGAATCAAGAATTGTGGATAATGCTTTCCTCTGAAACAATGAAAAACACAAATGATAAAAAATTACCAACTGACACATAAAATTCATGTCCAATATGTGCAAATGAAACAGCTTTCATTAGTGCAAATATGAGAGATCTGTTCTATGTATGGATGCCCCAGCAGAAGTTAATCCCTCAGAGTAAAATATCCAACAGCAGCTGCAACAGGTTTGTCAGTTGGAATTTCCAGGCCTGATGTGAGGCATTTCAGTGGCTCAACTCCTAGAGATGCATCTTACACAGATGCACTTTCCACAACTCAACTTACTGCATGTAGAATTTCCAACAGCCTGAATAAATCCCTAACTAGAACCTGGACCCACTCAATGATGTCTCTAGTGAGGCATGCAATTCCTTCTTTCATCACAATGGCCTTTTAGATTGGAGGCTCAATAGCTTTTTTGGGTTGGGGGGAATCCATGAGCAAATTGGAGTGTGTGGGAAAACAGTTCTATGTAGCTCAGCAGAGGAAAAACAGCACTTCTGGAGATCAAACGGGAAGGGGGGGTGGAATCTCAAATCTTCTGACATTCAAGCTCACTCTTCTAAATAGTTACGTCTGGCTCACAGTGTGGAAGGAAAGAATAAAAAGCAAAATAGTCAGAGGGATATGTAGTAAAGAGTCCTCAAGACCTGAAGTCAATCCTCCCCCCATTGTCAAGCATCTGTCAGACAAGAAAAGCACTCTGGTGGATATCAATTCACTGGATGCCTGGAAGCTGAAGAGAGTGGGGAGGCTTATTAAGCTGGCCAAGATTCCTAAACTGCATGTGAGGATTGGCTCTCTTGCCCTTGAATCAAGGGTCTGTGACAGGTGATAAAAGTAAATCTTGGATCAGGAGATGTTTTGTGTCAACCCCCTAGACAGTTTGTATTGCAGCAGGGAATTATTTAAGCCATTTAGACCACTTTGATACCTATCCCCTTCAAACCTGCCTATAATTTGCTTGGGCACTCTGTGTGCAAGGAAAGCCATGTCAAAAGGAGGATACGGAAGAGGAAAACAGGATGTAAGAGAGAGAGAGAAAGAGAGAGAGAGAGAGAGAGAGAGAGGAAAGGGAAAAAAAGAAAGGGATGAGCAAGGCTTGGCACTGTTATAAAGCAGTTAGCCCAGACAAAAATCTCATGGCATCAGCCGAAGTACATTGAACCAAGTGGAAGGTGTATTGTGCAGCTCCCTGTGAAGAAAATAGTAGACATAGGTAATTTTTCTGGGAAAGAATCATCTCTGATTGTTTGTGCCACAGAGGCGGATAAATGCCAAAAAGATAGATCCCTCTGTCTCTGAGATACTGTCCTATATAGTATAAAGTTAATAGCAAAGTAATAACGAGCCTCCAGTCCTGACATAAAACATAAACTTAGACCTGCTCGATGCAGGCTTCATGATCTATAACCTGTAAATGCCTGCATTCAGAGCAGGGGGAACTCCACTAGGGTGGCATAAGCAGGCAAGTGCCAACCTGAAACATTAATTAGAACTTGCTGTCTAAAACCAGCTATTTTAATGGAGAGCGATGGAAGATTTACACACTTAAGTAAAAGCGACAGTATTTTCACAAACCATATATCGTAAGTAAATGAGCCAGAACAAGAGAGTAGGGCATGGATCAGAGAGAAATGAGTTCAGGTCTATCTTTCCTATGGACTCATTGTGTGGCTGTTGGTTAGTCAATAGTTCTCAGTTTTGGGTCAACTGTAAAATGGGAACAATATTGAACCTTCTTACAACTGTTTATGTAAAATGTTATCCAAATGGCATCAACAGTTAATAGCAGTAGTACTAGTAGCAGTAGTAGTAAATGAGAGCAATAGGAGACATTACATGAGTAATTTTGTTACGAGAACTGGCCATCAAAACTTAAACCCAATAAGGTATTTTCCAATGTTTATAACTGTCATTCTGAATAATCTGTTCTTTAATACCATGACGAGAATAAATTTACATTAGGTTATTGGATTAAAAAGGTCATGCAACTTCATCGTGCTGCATTGAGGCAACAATCAATGAATTGATGCAATTAATTCTTGTCCAGTTTGCCCAGTGCACCAACTAGTGGAATGTTCACCCACTTGGCAGCAGGTTTTTACAGAGTATACATACATTCATTATATATGACTGGTTTATGTAGGGTACATGCAGTTTTCTATATTTCTATATGGAAGCCATTATTTGTGCAGGAAATTAATCTTGTATGAAAAATTCTCAGGTGGTGAAGGAAATTAGAACTTCTGGAATCTTAGGGCACTCTTTCTCCTGTTTCAAGTATTACAAACATTTAAATTAGTGGTGACCAACCTTTAGCCCTTCAAATGTAGCTGAACTACAACTCCCATAAACCCTAACTTTTGGCTATGCTGGCTGAGGCTGATGGGTGTTGAAGTCCAGTAACATCTGGAGGCCACAGGCTTCTGATTTTAGAAGTTTCCATCATGCTGTCTAAAATAAAGGAAAACTGGGGATATGATATATTTTTTTAACAATGAAACCTCCTTGCAGTTGTTGAAAATCATTGAAAAGGTCTTGGGGCTACATGATTGGAGCCTCAGAAACAAGAAGGTAAATGTAAAGCACACTTCATTTATTATGCTTTCAAATTTCATGATTTCTATATCTCATGGTTTGAAAGGGCTTACCCATAATTTGAACAACTGAGGTTAATAATACAAGGGCTTTTTGTCACCCCAGCTAACTGAAAAACTTTATCACATTTCACAGCCTGCCAAGAAACTGACCTTTCTCTGCCAGTACATACATTTTTAAACATTTCATAGCTGAGGCCCAAGCAGAAGCAGTTATCTCGGTCAGCCAATGATCATCTTGAAAACCTCCTAAGAGCTGCCACTTCTAATTTAGCAATGGAGATTGCACAAACAGTATCACAACCAAAGTTCATGCAACTTTTATTCAAATTATGCTGATTATGTATTGACAAGCTATGCAAATTAGCCACGGTGCTCCAATTCTTACATTCCAGGTCCCTATCATATACAGAACTATGTAGAAACATGCATTCGATATAGAAAAAACAGCTGAGTCATGGAGTATTTGTGTGTAAGGAAAATTGGGTAGTGGGGTTAAGATTATAAACTGTATTTTAATCAGTATCTTAGATGCAGACAAGATTGGGCTGCAAGGAGGCAGGGTTAATCATGAGGTTAAAAGCCCCCTCCCTCTATATTATATGGGGTGTTTCATGAGGAAGAAAAGGGAAAAAATACTTCCTCCCCACAACCACAGAACTATGTAATTACCCCTTTCCACTATATAGCTAAAAAAATACCAGCAGGCCACTAGGTGATTGGGAAAAAGGGAAGGCAAAAACATGCCCTTTCCCCTTCCCCCCTTCCCTATTCACTTCTCTGCCCCAATCTTCAAGAGGCCAGAATTGAACTACAAAATTCCTGTTCCAGGCTGCCAGGGGCCCAGGAGCACTTCTCTTAGGTGGTAGGAACATACTGCAACATTGTGTTGCAGGCCCCACATAAAGTATGCATTGTTCTTCCTGCACAAAATTTAGTGTAAGAAACTGTAATAAGAACAAGCTTTTAACCCCAACATGTACCTGAGGAAAAAAGAACAGAAGAGCGAGACCACTACTATAATAGCCAGAACTCCAGGGAGACTGAGGGAAAGAACTTAGTATATTCCCCCCTTTGCCGTTTCCAACATCTCCATGGGATAAAGAATAAGCTGGAACTTGGTTAGATAACTTAATGAGAAGACCCCATCCCCAATATTCTAAATTATATTTAAACGAGGCTGCTTTGGCCACCACAGGCTGTTGCCCCCCCTCTGTTTCAAATAAACATGTACCTTAATAAAATTTGAAAGGATCCTCACAATTGGCATGGCACTTAGGTACTTTGTAGCAACGTACCTCTCCCTGGAACAACTTTTAGAATTCCTCTCATTCCAAATGTTCAATTGCCCTACTGAACACCTCTGTGTCTGTTTCAAGTATTTCTTTAGCAGGTGATCATTTATGATGATGGTGGTTTTTATACCATGTGTCAGAACAGAAAGCATGTCTCAGTTCTTATCTTTTGGATACTTAAAGCAACCCTATGAAAGAGGGTGACTTGCTTACACGTAGCATAAGAAGCTATGTGTCTGGACAAATATCTGAATCTTACTCACCTTTCACACATTCAAATGCAACCCTCTGTCTCTGCTTACACTGACGCTACATTATATAATGTAACAGAATACTGCGATGGACTCTTAATAAGTTGTAGGTACAACTTGTAAGAGCTACAGTAGCCCTTCAACCAGGGCAGCATGAGAGTGGTTGGTATGTAGGGCTCTAGAAGATTAAACATGAATAGTACCCTTTCTGCTTTGTCAGGATTAGCCTTTTGCTCAGGAGTCACTAAGCTCCATGTACTCATTCTGCAAAGTAAATCTGATGTGTACAAGTGGAACTGAGCATTGCACTTAACAGGACACTGGGATCTTCGGTGTCAACAAACAGATACCCACAATGCTTTCATATTAACCTGATATGATATATCAGATATTCTCCAATACATTGTGAGATAATATTGTAAGGTGATTATCATAACAGATTTAAAACTAACATGCGAGTTTAATACATCTAGTTTAATGCATATAGCACTGTCCTTATTTAATTTCTACACAGAATTTCCCTCTGTAAATTGCAACTGCAGTTTCCGAGACTGCATGTCTGCAAGTCCACAACAGGCTTTGACCATATGTGTTTGCGGCATATGCTTCAGAACATTCAATTCCTCAGGATAATCTTCAACTCTCCAAATATGTTGGTTGACTAATCTCAGATCCTAGCTGCATATAGTTCCAGAGAAAGGATATAACTGGGCATTAATTAAAATGCATTAAAAATGTTGGTTAATAACAGCCAGCATCCTGAATCGAGAATGGGTCATACCCTTAAAGAAAAACAGCTGCATTTAACATCTATGAACAACCACAGTCTTTTTGAGGAAAACATTATAGACTAATCATACAAATTGTACTACTGAGAATGAACCATTTAATCTGCATATATTCCCACTTTCATTTTCAAAAATCTAACATAGGCTAGAATCCTATGTAAACTTGGGAGTAATTCTAATTGAACTCAGTGGAGCTTACTTCTGAGAAGACATGGACAGACCTTCACAGTTAATTTTACCAACATTAATAATTAGTTTGGAGCATGAAATGTTTGGGGAGTGGAAACCTATATCCAAAGTGTCATGCATCAACAGTAAACAGAAAATGACAACGTTACAAAAAAATTTGGCCATATTTCAGTTGCTGGGGGGGGGGGGGAGGGGACAAAATCTTGCTCCTTTAATTTTCACATAGGAATTCTTAAGCATATTCTTATACAACCTCCATGCAGTCTGCAGTCTAGCTGGGCCTCTAAAATAAACCTTACGTACTTAATTTTCAAAGAGACACCTGCTATTCAAAATTATCCTTTTAAAAAGAAAAAAAGCATTAGGTTCATAAATAAAAGCATTTGACATAGACCTTAGGCATACCAATTTGTAAAGGCAAACAAATAAGCAAGCAAGCAATCAGCAAACAGTTATACTCTCTGGACTGCTATGTGCTATATGATTCCCTTTATTCCCCAGCCTGGATGACAGTCCTTTGCCGCAGAGAAAATACAAAAGGGTAGAAGACAGCTTAACTGACCTGTGTGCTGCCTCCGATGCTTGGTGAGGGCATGACGTGTCCCGCCAGCAAAGCCACAAAGGTCACATAGGAAAGACTTCTCGCCTGTTGCAACAATAAACAGATGAGGGACTGCGGAGGTCACAGATCATTAAAACATATCTATCAAGGCTTTCAGGGTTACTAATTCCTCCAATCAAATGTTTCCATGTAAATATGTCAAATGGGAATGAAATTACCACTGCGGTTTATTGACTGTGATAAAATCTGAAAAGCACCACTGAACATAATTACATACTTGTCAGACCCATAAAAATTAGCTTTATTATCAATGGAATGGTTTTGTACAACTTCATTTCTGTTAGATGTCTTCCAGATGGGGCTGCTTTATGCACTTGAACAGTTTTTATGCATATCCTGATTTTTTACAATTCCCATACATCTGGCCTTTCTGTGCTGAGGAAAGACTGCCTAGAAAAGTTAATATACAGTATATATATGGTTCTGCTTAAATAAAAATATATTGGATTTACCCACAAAATAAAGATGTTGAGCAAATTTTAACTGACTTGATCACAGTGCTCCTCAAGAATCTCCCAGTAAATTATGGAAATTAAATTATTTTCCAGAAAAGAAAATAGGCAACAATTTTAAAAGCTCTGTTATTCTGTACCAATAGGAGCTCAATGCTGTTTATGTATCTAAAACTTTCATAATGAAGAAAAACAAGTCTGGGAATTACTTCAGAAATTGAAGTAGTACTTGCATTGTTCATATTTAACGACATGTCTTTATTCTAAGCCTCTGAACCCATTAAAATATAGATTTGGCAGGGTTGGTAATTGTTAAAAGTGTATAAATGTACACTTATAAAGTATTTTTATTCCAGATAAAAATTTGCCTTCTGCAGTTTATAAATGCAGTATATCATTTCACAATAGCATTTTTAGTCAGTAAAGCCCAGGCATGTGAAGCAGATTCATCCCACAAGACCAACCAAGAAGGGTATTACAGAATAATAATACTAACCTTAGAGAGAGCCAGAGAAATCATAACACAGCTTTAACACACAAATGAGTCATTTGGCTCATTTGGAGAAAAAACTGTACCCTCCCACCCTGGTACCAATGGAAGGGAATTAAAGAATCTGGGAAACTATTTCAAATAAATGGCAACATCCCTTTTATACTTCCAGCTCACAAGGAAGTGGAATTACAATATATGTAACTCCATATAAGTTTAGAGGCCTGTTTTCCCGTCACTATTAGTTTTACATTTGTCTTCCTGTTCCTTATGAGTGTCTGCCTTCTGTGAAACAGCTTTAATTTTCTGACTCCCTACCAGCAATCTTCATTAGTCGATGTAAACCTTGAAGAGGTATGGAATAACGCAGCCAGGATTAGACTTAGACACCCTGGCAGCTAAGAAATAGTATTATGCTGCCACCACAACATTAACCTTCCTGTCCCCAGGCCTGGCAAACGCTACCCTCTCACTCTACCTAGCTCTAATCATTGAATTACTGGCAACAGCCTGCCTTGGGAGACACTGGGAGAATGTGTATTTGGGGGTGAAGTTAAAGTGTTGCAGAGTTACAGTGCCTGCTGTGGCTGTAGACACTAATAAGGAGGAGGCATGCTTTGTTGCAGCTGGGAGAGATGAAGGTATCTGGTTGTGCTGATGCAGGTGTACCATCAGTTGGGCAAAACTGACACATATCACATAGATCAGGGCGGCAGAAACTTTGACCTTCCATATGTTATTAGATTCCAGTTCCCACCAGCCTGAGTCAGCATGGCCAATGGTTAGGAATAATTAGTGCTTTCGTCCAGTAACATCTGTAGATTCTAAAGTTCCCCAGCCCCGTCTAACTAGCCTAAACTGTTGTTATACTAAAAAACAAACAAAAGATTGACAATGCAGTGAACTTGAAGAGGCAAGCTATACATCTATGTGAAACTATCTGGCAATGGAAAGGTTCCAAACAGTTCAAATGAATATTCGGTAACATATACCCCCACATTATATGATTTGTCTGAGAAAAGGACACCTTATAAGTGATTTTGTATGGCTCAGTAAAACTTGTGTGTTATGGAGCAACATAACAACACAGTCATTAGCAATAGAAAAATAAGTATTCTTGCCATAAATCTAGAAGCAACCCATAGCAACCAGGTATTTAGGGCAATTTTCCTTGTCAATACACACTGGCCTTAATCCAAACACTCTTGTGCCATATCACATTCAGGGAGATGCTATCAGCTATCATGTACTGTATGGCATTTTACCTTTCAGGGGAGACCTGAATGTCATTAAAGCCTGCAGGTTTTTATGCTTATGAAGGACACAAACAGCACTTTATATCATGCTGTCAAATACATATGAACTACTTGGTACCAACTATGCAAAAACACTACATGCTTACTATGTAAAATTGACTTATTATAGTACCCACTGAATTCTTTAAAGGTAAAGGTACCCCTGCGCGTACGGGCCAGTCTTGACAGACTCTAGGGTTGTGCGCCCATCTCACTCAAGAGGCCGGGGGCCAGCGCTGTCCAGAGACACTTCCGGGTCACGTGGCCAGCGTGACATTGCTGCTCTGGCGAGCCAGAGCCACACACGGAAACACCGTTTACCTTCCCGCTAGTAAGCGGTCCCTATTTATCTACTTGCACCCGGGAGTGCTTTCGAACTGCTAGGTTGGCAGGTGCTGGGACCGAACAACGGGAGCGCACCCCGCCGCGGGGATTCGAACTGCCGACCTTTCGATCGGCAAGCCCTAGGCACTGAGGCTTTTACCCACAGCGCCACCCGCGTCCCACTGAATTCTTTATATACCACCAAATCCTGTATTCCCACAGTAGTCAGTGGGAATTATCTTTATTGAATAATGGAGGATGACTTTTCAAAACTACATAAATCTGGTAAAACATATTGCCTTTATTTAGGACTGTCTTCTAGGCATACAAGAACAGAAGTAACTTTGGGGATGGGACATATTTTATTGTTGCAGTGAGTTTATCACATCCTATATCCTTCACACTTCAGTTTTCCATGTATTAGGCTTTTGTTTTGTTTGAGTGCAGACATGTAGATTGGCTGAACAATTATTAGGTGCAATCCCGCACATAGTTAGGTATGCTGGAAGACATGTAACTGTGAACATGATTTCGGTATTTCAGTCTTACATTAAACAATTTTACAATTCATTCTTCATCCAGAAGTTACAACCTTTAAACTTTGAGAAGGATCTAAGGGGCAATATATCACTTCAGGTACAGAGGGCTGATCTAACATGCCATGTTTATATGATAACAGGAATGTAATAGAAAATGGGTCTTTTCTTAACAACTTGAATTAGTTTCAAGTGTGCCATTTTGCATTCAAATGTAGAAAGACACGGAAACCAATCCTTTATTTTCTATTAGAAAACAGCCACTGTCCCCTATCTCTCATTATGGTGCAGACTACAAGACCTAACAACAAAAATCCATATTATTGATCTAACCAAGTCTCCACAATTATTCTTTAGAAGGAAACGCCGACGATAAATTACATCTGCACTGGCTTTTCATCTGCTGTTCGATATAAGTGATCTCTCAGGGCAGGCTGGAGACCTTAAATCGTCAACACCCTTGTCAAAGAAGCTAAGGAGGCCTGGGTTTCCTACAAACTGCCTTGGAAGAACTTTTAACCTATAATTTCTAGCAACAACTCATTTCATTTTCGCAAAACTGGGGGGAGGATCTTTTCAGGAATATATTTTTTTTAATTTAATGGAACACTGTTTCATCTTTCTAAGAAATGCCTACAGAATTTTGATTTCCAGATTGTTTTTTTTTTTACATTTTTACAAGAACATCTATTTTTTGAACAAGACTTACATATACTGTTTTGCTAAGGAGCTAAAAAGTAATCTCACTTTTCGGCAGTTTTAATTCACATCCCATAATGTTACAATCTATGCTACAGTTTAATATTATTCTTAAAGAACCAGGCTGCATGTGAAGAGTTTCTATAATAATGTTATTTGTAGTTAACAGCTGATTATTAAAAGCTTTCTAGTCCTTTACAGCAATCTTTTTGTTCTAATAAGCTTAACTTGCATCAACTTTTAACTAAAAAAGTACAGGTATTAACACTGTTTTCCTCCAGCTGTAGAAAGCTTTTCACTGTGTGTTAAATAAAACTGGTATTTTATGCAGTGTGAATTTAAACTGTGGCCAATGCACCTTCAAAATTATTGCTGTTCCTCAGTACTGCTGGAAACTGCTTGGTATCAAATATCAATACTTCAGTTAGGCTTGGTTCTCATGGATATTTGTAGCCATTTCCTCCTTCCTGTAAATTTTCCTCAACTTGCTTTCTTGCTCATTTATTTAATCAGTCAGTCAAATAATATATTTATCCTGCCTTTCCGCCACAGGCCAAAAGTTATCCTATGAATAAATGAATTATATGAACCAATAGTACGGGGGTATGCTTTCCAGCAATTTCTGCCATTACTATAGCTCCAAAAACTACACTTGTTTATATGGTGCCCTCTTTCTAAGATCTGAAACACATCTATGCCTAAGCATGATTCCACTGAGAAAAATCAGTAGGAAACATGATTTTTTGAGTCAACATAGTCGGGTGATGTGAAACTTTACTTTTCACTTCCAGAAGCTTGAATCTGTTTCATTTTTTTCATATTGCCTTCAGTAAATTTGAAATATTGATTAATTCCAACCACATTATCAGTTATGATATTGTGATCGCATTAAAAACATAAGCAGGAAGCTTCCTTCATTAAGGAAAGAACATGAAAGCAAATTTGAAGAATGTTAAAAATGAGCACAAAACACTTCCTGGAGCAGCAATAAACTGTGGGTTGTTGCTATTTTTCACCTAGATCATTTTCACATTAAAGGATAAATTTAGAAGTTCTCATACGATAAAAAGCAACAGGTGGATCTCTGAAGCCACACACAACCATGGTCTTTTTGTTTGCTTAACTACATTTTGTGTGCAAGCTCACAATTGTTCTATGTGGCTTATAATAAATATAATAAATAAAAAAAATAAATGTTAGCATCACAGGTGATGCCAACATCTATCAGCACAGAACAAAAAACTGATGTTGCAAACAGAAGGATTTGTTTCAGAGCCTTTCTTAAATGTGGCCATTTTACTTGCTAGGCACAAAATGTAATGCAACAAGCCCTCTACCATCACCCCTTCATTTCCATGTGCCCGCATCAGGTTAAGAAAAGCATGAGCCAAACCTGTGTGAGTCCTATAGTGGTCTTTCATGGCCGATACTGTGAGGAAGGAATAATGGCATGTAGGCCATGAGCACTTGTATGGCTTTTCTCCTGTGTGGAGTTTCATATGATTGTTCAATGCCCACTTCTCTGTAAAACTTCTGTCACATAAGGGACATGTAAATTTCCTGTGTAAAAAAAAAAAGAGGGGGGGAGAAGAAGAAAACCAGGTGTTAACTTTATACACACACACGCAAACCCCAAAACTGACAAAAGAAGCATGTTTTTTAACTCAAAGTGTGGTAAACGCAGAGACTTTCATGAAGAGAATTGCAGACCTGGTCTGTCATGTCTGTATAACCAGGCATTGATTTTTCTGTCGAGACCTGGCACTTCAGCCATTTATTCTCTGCTTTGCGGTTGGGCCCAACGGGTTTGAAAAATTCTGTTACAGTCCAGTCACCCCTGAGGCAAATGTGAGAATAGATTTCACCTGTACAGGCCTACACCACTTATCCAGGGCATGGGCTGTCAGAGCAAAGGCTAAATGAAAAGCTATCCATACTAAACTACTCAGACAATCACACCGCTCTGTGCCATGCTGCTGCTACTGCAGTGTGGAGGTGAAATACTACTTGTAATAACACTGTTACCGTTGTAAACAACAACAACAAAACTACAAAACTAAAAAAAACCCACATGTGTTAAGAAGACAGGGGGTGGAGGGAACAAAAAACCCCTATCTTCAAAAGATTTATCATTTATTGAAAAAAAAATTGCACTGCTTAACATGAGGTACTTTTTATTTTTTTCCAGCATTTCCACGGTTAAATATGAAAAGCTTGCTAAAAACAGAAACATTATATAGCTTAAATCAGGGGGGGGGGGGGACCTTTTTCAACCTCATTCCCTCCTAGAAGGAAAAAAGGGACAGGTCAATGAATATGACATTAGGCTACATTTTAGCTGTGCTAAATGGGGGGGGGGGGGGAACACTTCTCTATTCTACCAGCCCCATGTGCACATCGCTGTAGCCTCCATTTAGGTAAGCAAGAGGCATTATCACGACTCAAGGGCACATTCCGGAAAGGCAAAAGCATGGAAGGAGGTCATGGAGCTGGTCAGTGGAGTGTGTGGCCTGGGATGGGGAGGCAGCTAAGCCACATTCACACCAGACATTTAAAGACTATGGCATCTTTTTCCTAAGGATGCTGAGAGCTGAGAGTTGTTAGGAGGCCGTACTCCCAGAGAGTGGTATAAGAATCAATCTCTCTTCACAGGAAACGCTGAACATTGTAGCTCTAGGTAACTCTACTGTGGCTCATTTAAAGAACCTACCACTTCTTCTTCTTCTTCTATTATTATTATTATTATTATTATTATTATTATTATTATTATTTCAACTTATACACCGCCTTATACCCGAAGGTCTCAGGGCAGTTCCCAAACAAAACCACAACATAGAAAATCAAACCAAAAACAATACCCCCCCCCCAAAGCCACATTCTAAAAGGGTGTTGGATGTCAAAGGCCTGGTTAAAAAGGAATGTTTTTGCTTGGCACCTAAAGGTGTATAATGAAGGTGTATAATGAACTTCCTTGGAGAAGAACATTTAAACAGTTGTGGTTCCCTCCAACGAATTCTGGGGGCTACAGTTTGTGAAGGGTACTGAGACTTGTTAGGAGGCTCCTATTCCTCTCAGAGAGCTACAATTTCCAGAGTTCCCTGTGAAGAGTTTGACTGTTAAAACCACTCTGACAATGGTAGTTCTGTGAGGGGAGTAGAAGTGTCCTCAGCACTCTTCAAAGGCTACAGCTTTCAGAATTCTTCAGGGAAAGATATCATAGTCTTTAAATGCAGTGTGAATGTGGCCCTTGTGAGGATTCAAAGGGCCGGATGGAGGCCTGCATGGTCACATTTGGTCTCCAGGCCTGAGGTTCCTCATTCCCTCATCCTCATCCCAGCTTAAATGATTACAGTTTGCAATAGCAAAGAGGTGGATTTAAAAAACAAACAACTCTTCCCCAAAACATCAACAGTGCTGAATATTCCATCTACAGAGAGGGAGTTTTCTCATGCTCAGGTCATGTTTGGAATAGTTACATTCCCAGTTGACACTGACCCCACTTCTCTGAAAAGTGAGGCTATGGATAAGAACAGCTGCAGCTTGAATTTGGCGCTTGAATTCAAGCTTAAAAGGAGGGATTGGCTGTTCACTCATAGAATCTTCCTCTGAAGCCACATCTTGAAAACTGAATCACCTAATATAATATTACTTATGCATAGAACAGAGCCTTTAATGTGGTGGCACCTGTCCTCTTTATAAACCCCTCTGTGTCGAAATATGTCAGACCACTACAAGATTATGTTTCCGGCATATACTTAAAAACCTTTCTTTTCACTCTGGTCTTCCCAGATTACTATTAGATCACACTAGTCTATTATTGGTATTAAAGATAAAAGGTAAAGGTACCCCTGCCCGTACGGGCCAGTCGTATCCGACTCTAGGGCTGTGCGCCCATCTCACTTAAGAGGCCGGGGGCCAGCGCTGTCCGGAGACACTTCCGGGTCACATGGTCAGCGTGACAAAGCTGCTCTGCCGAGCCAGCACCAGCGCAGCACACGGAAACGCCGTTTACCTTCCCACTATAAAGCGGTACCTATTTATCTACTTGCACTAAGGGATGCTTTCGAACTGCTAGGTGGGCAGGAGCTGGGACCGAAAGACGGGAGCTCACCCCGCCGCGGGGATTTGAACCGCCGACCATACGATCGGCAAGTCCTAGGCACTTAGGTTTTACCCACAGCGCCACCCGTGTCCCCATTATTGGTATTATTTATTGGTATTATTTATTGATATTATTATTGGTATTAGAGAATGCCAATTTGGTGCAGTTATTAATAGTTCTGGAACAGGACCTGGGAGACCAGGTTTCAAAGCCCCAGTTAACCATAAAGCTCACTGGGTGACCTTGGGTCAACCACTGTCTTTTAGTATTACCTGCTGTAACATGGCAGCTCCTGACAACTTATTTTTGGGGTTCATTTATAGAACTAGAAGGTTGGCAAGGCTAGAACATCATGCTGTAAAAATCACCCCCTTTAATTTTTTTTTCTTATTCTGCTTAGTGACATAAGCTTAGAATTCAAAAGGCTTAACTGTAAGGCTGCAATAAAGAAAGATCAGATAACATGTGTCTGGAAGATGCCCCTTGACCACAACCACACTACACTGTTCAAGAGGGTTTACTCCCTCCTACCATATACAGATGCCACCATAAGTTAGGGCATAGTATACATTGGAACAGGCAGAATCTTGAACTCTATTTCCATACTAAGGATCACATTTCTTCTGGGCAACTTTCCAAGGGCCACATCCCAGTGTTGGGTGGGGCCATAGGCTAAAGTGGGTGGAGCAGCAAACATAAATTTTAACTTTTACAGTAGACCAGTTTTACATACAGACATTGTTATCTATCCTCCATCCAAGCCAGTGGAGTAGGGCTGGTGTAACTGTGGAAGAGTTCTGAAGACCAGATACAGAGGGGTATTCCCCACCCCTAATATAGGTACTGTAACAGAACATCAGTGCTTAATTTCTTGTCTGAATCTAATCTAATATGGATCCAACAAGGAACAGAAACCTGAACCCAGGCGGTACACACTCTGTAGAAAGCACAGGCTATCAAGGTTATGAATTCACAGGTTCAAATGAATAAAGACTGTCTGCAAAAAAAGACAACTCCGGTTTTGTGGACTTCAATGATGCTATTAAGTGAAAGCACATAAAATCATCCTATTATGTTCATATAGTCAGAAGAACAAACCTGTATTTAGTTTGTAGGTTGTTGTTGCTGTTTTACAAAAAATATCTACAGAGGTTTGGTACAGCTCTCCAGTTTGTTTTACAAGCATTAACAAACAATTCACATCATTTGCATAATGCAATCTGACTATATACACACACACACACACACACACACACACACACACACACACACACACATATACAAATTACACTTACATTAAACAATTGCTAAATTTCCCAATAAAACCATTTTCATGCACAAGGAATGGAGGAAGATAAAAGGATCAAGAATGATGTGTGTATGTGTGTGTGCAGATGTGCTTGTGCGTGCACACATACTGAATTGAAAACAGACTTTCAAATTACTATATCACTTGATCATTGCTTGGTGGCACTAGAAAATGACAAATATAGCTAAATACTTCCAAATGCACCGTAAAAAAATATCATGTCCGTATATCTCTATGACAGGTCTTCATGCATTTCACATTTCAAAAGCATGGCAGGGATCTTATTTCTAAGATAAATTCCCCTATCTACTTATTTCCTTGTGTATTTATTGTGGATCTAACCTTCTACTACAAGAAATAAATAAGCAGGTTAAGTAGATGCTATCTTTTAACAAATAGTTTCTCTAGACTGTATTACAACTTTATGAATGACAAAATAAATCCCTCATTTTTAAATCTTCCAAGATGCACATTTAACAGCATTGCACCTATTGAACCCCAATGCATACTCTATTATTCACATACAATAAAAATGTTCAAGTAAGGTTGAGCGACTGTCTTAAAAATGACAAAAACAGCAAATACAGACTAAATAGTGAAATATCACTGTGCTGAAGTAAATCTGAATACTAGACAAGTCTAATCTAATAATCAGAAGGAATCAAAATGGAACTGCAGTCAGATATAATTTCTTTCTCATTTTTTGTATTCTGCTCTCCTTTCAAATATCTCAGAGCAACTTTTCTTTATTTTTTGTGAGGTAGACTAAGCTCGGCTGATTAGCCCACCAAGGGTCATCTTAGCTAACAGAACAATACATACCCCTGATCCACTGTGTTAGAATGGGTTTGGACAGAGCAGATTTGTTCCTCCAACCAGCCCTGCCTGACCAGCTTTGCCATGAGTAGGGATGCTCCACTGACCAGGAGCAAGTGGGTAGGAGCTACTATCAGTGGTATTCCTTGCTTTTGGCATCCAAAGGAAACACTCAAAATGGGGTGCTTTGTTGGCGGTGTGGGTCTAGGTCATAACAGGGTTCACCGGATCCTGAGCAAGTCCTGCTGCTGTAACGTGATAGCAATGGGCCTAATTTGGGTTTCTTTGCTGGGCCAAAACAGAAATGATGAAGGGAATTTTTCATGCCCACCACCTTTCACCTTGGCCAGTGTGAGCAGCAGGACAGTGGCTGGGCTGCTCCACCAAGCCTGTTGTGTGTTAGGAGTGCACTTCTAAGTGCAGATCTGAACCAGCATTTTCTATAACTATGTCCAACACACTCATCACTGTACAGTCGTCTTTCACCAAGGAGTAGGGATCCCAATTCCAATGCAAGAGAACAATTCCTGAATTTGCATTAGAAACAGAATTGGGGTCTAATCTCAGTGCAGCAAGTAAAACATTAAAAATGTTTAATAATGATTGGGGGGGCGGGCTCAAGATACAGTAAACAAGCACATTTAGATCCTGAGCAGATGGAAATGTACCACCTTGCAGCTCCTATGCTTCTTCAGTATATCCTGGAACTGGATACTCAGGTGTTATTATATAGCCATCTTTCAGGGCATGCCTACATTTAAATTCCTATCTGATTTTTAACCATTTTGAAATTCGGAGGATATGAAATTGAGAAGATGGAAGCTGACCACAGAATTATTATTTTTTAAAATATATGGGACTCAGGCCTATGGGCCAACTTGATACAACCAATAGCCATTACCTTGTAATTCTTACAGTATGCATTAAGGCATAATGGAAAGTTCATAATTTATCATCTTCCATGGTCTTATAATATCATGTCAATTTAACAACGTTAATCCTGCTACAGAGCTTTTTATAATATACAATCACTTAAAATAATGTCACATCCCACTATTTAATGCACATGGAGGTATGTTTCATTAACACACCTCTATGAATTTTTACTGGTACAAATATATAATGTAGAAAAAATGGAACATCTGTATATATAATATTAATGAGTCAAACCCCTTTGCACCAATAAAGCTTACAGTTTCATTTGAGTGCTGTTTTTACTTTACCTTATATATCGTGCAATCCCTCAAGAGTACAAGAACCTACCTAATAACACAGTCAACATTCATTGACTTGGTTAACTCCCCCACTCCCAGTTTTCATGAAAAATATCAGTAAGATTTACAGCTGCTGGCAACTGTATGTCTTGATAATTGCAGCCATCTCATTCAATCCAGCTGTCCTTATCTTATTATTTTCGTTTTTTGGCTATTTAATAAATTATTACTTGGCTCTTAGAAGTGTGTTGTGATATTCATTGTTATGCAAACTCAGAACAACACCCCCAAACCTGTGATGTTGGCATATCAGGAAGCTTTTAGTCAGCCAAATTCAGCCTGATTCAGGACCCAAATTCAACAACACGCCAAAACACACTTATCTGCATGAGGTCATTTAATACCAAGTTCACAACTGTCCAGGCATTTACATTAAAGAAATGTGTTCATAATATCTCAAGAATCAGCCCTGTGTTTCCCTTAACATTATTCAACAGAGGATCTTTGAGGTTCTTAAAACAAAAACAAAAAACCCTGTTTTCAGGATCTGAATGATCTGTAATGCATATAGATCTGAACGATCAAATAATTTAGCTTGGGGCTATGGTCATCTCAATACCACAGACTTTTCTCTAGAGAGACATAGACTGCTTCCAGTTCCCAATATTTACTTGATCTTTTCTATCAAAAGGATTTATTTATTTAGGAATTCAGTGGTCCAGCAGCTTTATTGCATCACTACTAGCTCACTACTAGTGAAACATCAAAGGCACAGGCATTCATCTATCTCATACCAAAAGGCAAACCTATTTGGTTTAATGGTAGTCAGTTTGATTAACTAACAAGCAAGTTAGAATTTACAGAGCAATTGAGTTTATTTCTCTTTATAAACTTTATAAATAGACTTCTCATAATCTTACTTCAACTTTAAAAAGGAAGTACCTCTGTTTAGGTTTTATACAGAATCATGTTTAGTTACATGATAATGGCAATAGTTGGCTGTAAACTAGAACCTAGAAAGTGGGAAGGTGCAGAATTAAAAACACACAACGAAACAGAATGTGAAGATTTGATTTTAGTCCTATATTATAAGGTAAAGGTAAAGGTAAAGGGACCCCTGACCATTAGGTGCAGTCACGGATGACTCTGGGGTTGCGGCACTCATCTTGCTTTACTGGCCAAGGGAGCCGGCGTATAGCTTCCGGGTCATGTGGCCAGCATGACCAAGCCGCTTCTGGCGAACCAGAGCAGTGCACGGAAACGCCGTTTACCTTCCTGCCGGAGTGGTACCTATTTATCTACTTGCACTTTGACGTGCTTTCGAACTGCTAGGTTGGCAGGAGCAGGGACCGAGCAACGGGAGCTCACCCCATCACGGGGATTCGAACCGCTGACCTTCTGATCGGCAAGCCCTAGGCTCTGTGGTTTAGCCCACAGTGCCACCTGCGTCCCTATATTATAAGGTATATTATCCTAAAACCCCTACTCCATTCTTCCTCCCCACCCAGTCTCAACAACTGAAAGTGAATGTCCGAAGCCAGAGTCAAGGACAGGTCAGCAATAAAACACCCAGTGTGAGAGAAGCTAACTCTTTATTCAAAGGAACCAAAACAGGACAAGTGATCACAGCATCTCTTCCCAGTAATTCTTGTCCCCTCTTCATTTCTCTGTGTGTTCTGTGTTCTGGGAGACCAGGTTACAGCAGGAAGGGGAGACTCCCTTGCTTCTTCAGCAGCCTGTCTTCACACTGCCCCCCCCCCCCCCCCGTTTCTGACTCTGATTCTGGACTGCTCTCTGCCACAGTCTCTTCTTGCTCACTAAACCCTGTTACCTCTTCAACACCCAACACCTCCTCCCCCTCCCCCTCTGCTCCTTTTGACCACTCATCTTCAGCCCACCACCAATCCCCTGGCTCTGAGCCTTTTCTCCTGGGGGGTTTCCCAGGTGGTGCCTCCCATCACTCCTCTGCATCCAGCCAGTCCATGACAGCGAACTGCTTTCAAAACTAGTTGCTTCATGTTTGGCTGTCATGTTTCAAAATACCAGGTAAAACATGTGGAAGGATGTACACACCCTGATTTCCCTCCTCTGACTTGCCATTCAGCTTGCCAGTTTCAGCTAATTCATTCTATAATATCAAGGGGGGGGGAGGCAACTGTTTTTCAATATGCAAAACATCACTAAAAATTCAAATGCCCAAAGAAATTACAGCACAGAGGAGCCACTCTGGATCCATCATGTCCTAGCTTAGCATTCAACACATCCATACAACTATAGCTTTCTTTGGGCATTACATGGGTAGAGTAAGGCCACACATTTAGCACTGCCCCTGAGATCCAACAAATTTCCTGGACCTTTATGTAAGGGAAAAAATATACCTCAACACTAACGAGCCTTTTGTATCCATGGAGGCTGCCTGCAAGGTTGAGAATATTTCTCTATTGCTGGACCATAATATAAGGACTATAGTGTATGGCAACTGCCTGATGACAATGAATGTTTCTTCTAGCTGCATGCCAGTTGTAAACTGCAGGAGTCATTTCAGAAATGGGACTACGTAGATTGAGTGATGAAAAGTGTAGACATGTTTAGCAATGTTAATTTATGCTTTAATAGTGCAATCCATTTATCATTATCATCATCATCAATGAAGAAACAAAACATAGTCCCCTGAAAAACAGTGATGCTTTTAATGGACTTCTTCTATAAATTGGCTTCATACAATCTGCTTAAAAATGTTGTGATTTATCCAAGCACGCAACAGCATTCCTCATTTTAAAAAGAAACACTGAAGTGACAAATAAAATGTGCTGGCTATATAATGCAAGGCTGCGCAAAATGTCCGCCCATTTTTGAGGCCAAAAGAAGACTTGTCAGAGGATGAATTATTATCCCCCCCAAATTTAACGTTCCCATTTTTTAAAGCCTGTTCACTGCCACTGTTTCCCCTTTGAGTGCCATTTATCGTTTTCAAATCTGAGCATCTTTCTCCTTTCTAGGTAAGTTTCAGCCAGTCAGCAGTGATCATGTACTAAATGTGGTGTTATAGTGCTACACAGGTAAATCTCTTTTAGGTATGTGCTGATATCACTGCTTACAAAACCAGTTTGGAATCAGAGCAATGCTTTCTTGTTTCATGAATCTAGGGAATGAGGTCACTGTTCAATTTCAGGCCGCATGTAAAACACTTTCACTCCCTTTTGACAAAAAACAAACAAACCCAACAACACCTGACAATGAAAGCTAGTTCTGCCACTGCCAAAAACTTTTATAAGAAGCATCCCACTTCCAGCTTAGCTTGACTAAATTTATTTATGTATTTAAAATATTTATATCCCTGGAAACGCTATCAGAGAAGCTTACAATTAATAATGGTCTTTGCTTGCAGGCTTACCATCTAAAAGACATAACACAAAAGCGGTGGGAAACCAGGGGAGGGAAAAGGGTGGAAACAAACACAGACACTAATTTTTAGTTATGAAGTTCTTGAAAGTGTTCTTGAAAGCGTTGCTTTTAGCAGGGAGGGTGGGGCTGAAGCAAGCTCCCAAAAAGCTGTCCCTGCTCTGGACAATGGATGAAGCCAACTGGTCTTTTCAGGCTGTTCTTTATGGGAGGAAAGGGGAAGTCTGTTAATGGCAGAGCCCAGAGTGTGTTGCTTTTCACTGGTACAGTCCAAGAGCAACATTTGGCTAAAACATGTATAGGCAAACTCTGGCCCTCCAGATGTTTGGCACTACAATTCCCATCATCCCTAGCTAACAGGACCAGTGGTCAGGGATGATGGGAATTGTAGTCCCAAACATCTGGAGGGCCGGAGTTTGCCTATGCCTGGGCTAAAATGTCGTTGAACTGCAAGGTTTTCTATATTTTAATGTCAACCATAGTCCACTTCTCAAAATGCTACCTTTTCATCTGTCAAATATCAGTACAAAGGCATTAATAACCTTATCAAAATTGACACAGACACTAATCCCATCTTAATCAGTAGTGAGACCAGTATTTCTGAATTATTATTATTTTAAGACAATGCATATTGTATTTTTATAGAGTCAGTGGCACATGTCTAATGAGAAACCATCACAATGGAATGGAATTTTCTTCTTGAAAAGTTATAATTCTTTGCTTGCAAAGAAGACTAAATATAACCTGAAAATGCTAGATGGGCTTCTTGTTCATATACTTATCTGAAGGTGTTGGCTGCTCTTTTAGCTAGAAGCAAACCTCCAGTAGATTCCTATTTATCTCCTTGCCAATCAAGAAGTGAATGACTGACAGTAACATAGCCTTATCTAGGCCTCCTGTCTGTGGTGCATTCTGCTAAGTGATGTCATCGCTCTTGCAGAAGAAAATAAGCAGATTATTACAGTGACTAGAAGCAAACTAAACATTTGGATTTTTGCATGGACAGATTTACACACTGTCTGTCAGATAAAGCACAGTTTGCCTGCTGCTTACACAACAAGAATGTGCCTGACAGCTTCTTCCCAGCTTTAGTATCTGATTACATAAATAGGCCATTCCCCACCATTCCTAAAGACTGACAGTCTGTCTTAGTTTAAAGAGCAATTTCTGACTATCAGCTTTTCTGTCTTGCACACTGCTCTGATTAACATCAGGGCACTTCCTGGAGGTCCAATCTGTTGGGCTTTCTTTCTTTTTTGTGATATATATATATTTGAATGAAAATGAGAGAGAGAGATTAACTATAAAAAGGACAAGAAATAATATCATAATCTTTGCTCAGGTGTTTCATGTTATAAATGTGTTGGAAAACAGGGTCTTAACACAGTAGCTCTCCAAAATCATTCTTGTGCCATGAAAAACTGGTCAACAAGGTATTGAAACCTCTGTAGCGACTAAGCTTTCTGTAAACTACTGGGGACAACATTTTTATAATTAGCAGCTTTTTCATACAGTTTTCATTTGTACTTGAAAACGATAGTGCACGTTGCTGTATTTTTTATGCGCGGAAGAAGGATGAAATGGGACATTACACTGATTTTCCTTGTTAATATGAAAGATTATGAAGGTTCATGGGACTACAACTTTTTAACGCTTAAAACTGGAAGGACATTTCAATTTAGTCTAAGAAAAAAAGAAAGAAGGCAGGCAGGCAGATAAGAAACATTTTGTGAATAAGACAATCTACCTAGATTCTTTCCAACAGTGGACAATCAGTTGCTCCTCAGATGCCTACAAGAAGGCAACATTTCTTTTCTGTTCCTGCCTCCCAGCAACCAGTTTTCAGAGCTATGCTGCCTATGGACACTGTTAACCTATTATTGCCTGTCCTGCTGCGTCCTCATGCCACCCTTCTGGCTCACACGGGCAGGGCGGTCTAAGAAGGATGCAACAGGCTTGCTCCCTCCCAATCAGCCTGATAGGAAGGGCACATGCCTGCCCTGATGCGTCGTCCTCACATTGCCTTGCGTCCTGCCCCTCTGGCACACTCGTGCCCTGGCCATCATGAAGACTCTCTCCGCCGCTAATCTAGCTTAATATTTTGAGACACATTTCAGGCCCTCTTACGGGACACTGGTATGCCCCTGCACACTATTTTGCAATAACTGGGCTAGGAGGCAAAGGCTAGGAGATGTTGCTAGAGAATCATACTAGCATGCAATCCAATACATTAGTCCTTCTAAATTGTGAAAGAAATTGGTGCAATGTGTTTTCAAGGTACATAGGGCTACCAGCTTGTTCATGCTTTTGCATGATCAGAAATCAGATCATGAGAACTAGAACAGTGTGGACAGTTCTGGTTGCTGCACCTCCAAAACATGGTTGCAGAACTGGAAACAGTGTACAAAAGGGCAGTGAAATGGTTCAGGGGCTGGAGTAATTCTCCTATGAGGAAAGCTTACAATATTCAGGGCTTTTTAGTTTGGGGCGGAGAAGCAACTGGATGAAGGGACATTACAAGAGATGTTTAAAATCATGCATAATGTCTACTAGAACCTGGGGTCATCCAAGGAAGCTGAACATTGGAAGGTAAGCAAAGACCTGGAGCAGCTATGCCAAAAGGTATACTGTATATCTGTTGTGACACAACTGCTAGGTCACCTCACAAATTGTGTCAGGTCGACTGGTCAGGGAAATCCATGCTTGCAGTTGTACACATAGCAGCTACGTTCATGTTTCTTCTGAACTGGGGGAAGCCATGTACGTCTTAGTGGACAGATGAACCAGGAAGCTAAGCAAGAACCATACTGTCCACTCAGCTGAACACTGAGGGCTCTAACACCATCCTGTAGGTACCCTAAGAACTATGGTTCTTTGAGGGGTGGTGTTGGTGGAAGAGACTTCTAACAGAGAATTCTCAGTACCCCGATAACTCTCACAATGCTCAAAATTCTTTCAGGGGAGGAGTGGCAACTAAACTAGAATAAAATCCAGGTAAATATGTACTGTAAGTATGTTCCAAGTGTGATGTCCAACCAACTTACAGCAATTGGAAACTCTTACAGTTTTAAGAGTTCTTGACCGTATTGTTCATGTTTACATAATGGAGAAATTTGAAATACAGTGGTACCTCCGGTTATGAACTTAATCCATTCCGGAGGTCCCTTTGTAACCCGAAGCCGCTGGTAACATGAGGCGCGCTTTCACTAATGGCGCCTCATGCTGCTGCCGCGCGACTTCCGCTTGCATCCCGGAGCAAAGTTCGTAACACGGGGCATCTACTTCTGGGTTAGCGGAGCTCATAACCCGCAGCATTCACAAGGAGGACGGTACGTAACACGAGGTTCCACTGTAAGTGCTCTAACACGGGTATTTTGAATGACTTCCTATTTTTGAAAGAATACAGAGAACCTTCTTTTATTAGTCTATGGTCACACAAACCAAATCAAACTGTCAGACAATGATCTCAGATAGTATTATTATTTTTTGTACTATTTGCTTGTTAAAATAATCTTGCTTTCCTGTATCTCACCAAAATTCAGTGAAATAAATTGCACTGCATTATTAGGGCTGCCCACATCCCCCCCCCCCCATAACTAAACACGGGAAGGTGTTAATGAAGTTATTTGGAAAATGTTTCCAAGCTTCGGAAAGGGTAAGGACATAAAGAGCTTCACTGGTTACAATGGTAAACAATCACAAGTCATAACCACAATTTTGTTCCTAGTTATTTCAGCTATAACTTGCAAGGCTTCCGAGCCAGACAAACCAGATGAAATATGTTGCTTCAGGTCTGCTCTGATGGATCCCTCTGAAATATCCACATTATTGCTTTTATTTTATTATGTACCACGCTTCATAACTGTACACTGCAGAATACAATAAAAATGGCACTACACTGCTTTAAGTACTTATTAAATAGGTCAAAAAGTTACCATAACAAATAACTTGTTCTGTTCAGGGTCCATTAATAACATATCTTGTTGTGCCTCTAAAACAAAAGTGGGGGCCAGAAAGACACAGCAAAAGCACCTTCAGTCCTGCCTTCGTTGGTTCAGTGTAAACGGAAAGTGCTGCACGCACAAAATCTCATTTAAAAGCGTGCCTCTGGACTCTCACAGGAAAACCCACACTGAAAAGTGACAATATTGTTACACTGTTAACCCATAAATTGTCCAAGATAGACAGGGAATAACAGGAACAGAGACCTATACAAAGAGATGGATGCTACTGGAGATGAAATTTGAAGACAAATACACAGCAAGGGCAATTGATAGGTCTCTCTATATGCAACTGCCGGAGTACAAAACCTAACACTTAGCCAATACAGGTTCAAGAGAGGGGGAAATGTTAGATCTATGCCATACTGTATTGCCTTTTGGGAGTCAGGACAAGGTAGCCTTGTCCCAGAGGGCTTTTGTGCAGGCTGGCAGCTATGACTAAGGTTGATGCCCATTTGTATTTGTAGAATATTTTTAATAATTTTGCCTTCGTTTTTTGTATACAATTCTGCATTGTTTTAGGGTGTCTTTATAGCCACCTTGTTGGACATTTCTGGTTGACAGATGGATTAAACATGAAAAAACTGAAAGAAATGTACATACTGGTAAAGATAAATAGATTTGGATAAGAGGTTGCATTTTGCTAATTGTTTTTACTGTATTTCACTGAAATTTTATGTTTTCGTTTCCTTTGTTTCCTCAGGCACTTTAGTGTATAAATGTAGGGTCTAAATTTAAGTAAATATATCAATAGCAAGAATCCAGAGGCAAATTTAATTTGAAAAACGTTTTCAAATCTCATGATTTCTAAGCGTTTGCAAAGTGGTTATACAGTAAGTTTTCTGCTTCTTGGACTCTTGGTCACGCTGGTTGACTGAAATGCTAAGTTTAAGAGAGGGGATTGTATTACTTCTCAGTATGGCATGAACTGGTTCCTGAATAAAAATGACACACAGAGACAAAGATATGGCATAGTGTCATGAAAAGTGCAATACTGTATGCTGGTATTTACTGCATTTTATGTAATGGAAACATGCAAATTGGCTGCAGCTCTTAAGACGACCTTCAGCAACGATCAGCTGTACCTTGAACTAAATCTGAAAGCCAATATATGGAGTATTATTATTTTTAAAGTGAAAGCAGAAATTAAAATCTGAAAACATCAAGCAGGAATGTGGGTTTCAGCACCGATGGCCAAGAGGCACTGTGGAAGCAGAAAGAGCAAATTTACACAGGTTTTGAGATATAGGAGAAGGAGAGTTCATGGTCAGGAATGATGTTAAGGTTATGGACAGTAGAGATAAATGGATGGCTTGAACAAGGAGACAGAGGTGAGGGGAGCTGTGATTGAATAGGCTACTCTAGCTCAACGGAAGCACTTCAGTCTCGCACGAAGTATAAAAAAGACTCGTGGCAGAAAAAGAAATAAAAGGAAGCATGTAACGGTTCTACCAAACTGGTACATCAATATAAATTAAATTTAAAACTTAAGCTGCATACAGTGGAAATCATATTACACTTGATAAATCTCTACTTAACTGAAAGGAAATGGAGCTCCTGATGACCTCTCTATTCCTGCAACCGTGCTTATTTATAAAATCAAAAGTCACTTTTGAATCATTTCAAAGTACCATTAAGGAAAGCCCAGCTAGTTAAACACATCCCCTAAGGCTAAAGACCTGGGAACACTTGCCTGGAAGTACGCTTTGCCAAAATCAGCAGAACTTACTCCTGAGTAAAACAAGCTTAAGAAAATGTGGTTTTCAGTACATTCCCTATTTCAATTCGCCCCCCCCAGACCCCATTATTTCATGGAGATCACATGGATTCAGTCAATACTGAAATCTATTCTGAAGGGGAGAGGTGGCTCAGAACTGCAGATCTGACTCCTCTACTGATGACGGGAGCAAACCAAATTAGGAGCTGTTCGAAAGGTGATGGGGATTAAGGAACGAATCGCAGCTGCTAAAAAGTGGCCCCTACCATACAGATGCAAGTCCGATGGCAAAAAACCTCCAAAATCAAGAAAATGAAACAAATTATTTGTAAATCACATTAATAAGAAGGGTTTTTTAACAGTCGCATGTAGAATATTAACATCTGATGTGCCTATGAATAGTCACTGCTACTAGTATACATTAAGTGTTGTAATTGGTTTAAATCAGCATGGGCCATCTGTCTTTAATACTCTTATTACAAGGCAGTAAGCAGAGAACTATTAGAGCTGCAGTATAAGCTGTAAGATCTTTACTCGTTCTTAAATCATTTAAAAATAATGAGAGCTTTAGCCTTTATCTAATTAACGAGTGCCTTCTTTGAATTAGAAAAACTGTATCATTTAGCCCACGGTTGTTTAGTAAATTGGCTTGGTGGCACGTAAGCTAATGCAGGGTAGCAATGGAGTGTCTTGTTCCTGGCTTATTACTTGAATTATAATTCAATGATCACCTTAGATCATGGGCTATTCATAAATCAGGAGGCTGACATCAGATGAAAAATTGTATTAATATATGAAACTTATTATATAGTACAAACTGCTCTCTTGATAAATTACATTGTTCAGGCTTGACAATGATTGCATTTAAAACATTATTCCAGTTTGCTGTTTTACAGACTGAAACCTCTTCATGAAAAATTTACAATGCTCCTCTGTGTTTTGGAGTCAGAGGGCAATAGTAGCAAATGGCAGACATAACACCATACTTTAGATTTGCTGGCAGCAGCTGAGGACAGAAAACACTTTTAAGTGCAGGAGTGAGGGGAGGAGGGGAACCCTCAGATGTGCCCTTAGAATCTACATATCTAGTTTTATGAAGATACTAATTGTCCTCTGCTGCAGAAGCACAGTAAATAATGAAATTTTAATTTCAGCTTTCCGGATTGCTTTCTTCCATATAGGTGCACGTTTCTCAGGAATTTATAGCTTGAGAAGCAAAAAATAAAGGGGGAAACCCATGAAGTTTAATTTGAATTGAGACTGAGCTCCTCAGATGATGCGTTATGACAAATGCTTTTTGCCAAGGCTGACTGGGTTACTCATGCTGTAGTTCCATATTATTTACATTAATTACATGAAGGCTGCTTTGTTAATGGTACATTCTGGTGTGGGTCGCAGCGTGATATGCTAATGATCTAAGAAAAATCTGCCTCTTCAATATTTATGATAATTTGTAAGAGGAAATAGGATTGCCTTTATTTCTTCAAGAGAATGAACAAAAAATTAGAACGAAAACAATTTATTCATGGGAAGAAGAAAGTGGTTCTAATCAGAAGACATTTCCGTGTTAGAAGCACAGAACAACCACCTAGTTGTTTGGGATTTTGTCATAACCTCTGACAAAGTGTTAACATGGCAGGTCACTGGATCTTGCAATGTAAGGACGATTGCTTACGATAAAATAAAATAAAACAAAATTATTTTAAAAGCCTCTTAAAACCACAGTTTTTAATCTTCTTACACGTGATCAGCAGAGATATGGCAATGCATACACTTTAGACTATGTTAGTAGAAACAACAAGCTCTCGCCAAATGCTGCTATTGTTTCTCTATTCACATTGCCATTGTTTTTATTATACATGAAATAAAAAAAGACAATATAGTTATTAGGTTTCATAACATCCACTTTCAGATAATCCAAAGAGCGAACACTAAAACTACCTTATGGCTAACTTTAAATTTCTTCGTAGCTATTTTGCATCAACAAATGGGTAAAATGAAGCATTCCTACGTCATACTGGTAATCAGTTCAAATAGGGGCTACTATGCAGCATATTATAATGACTTCACACTCTTTCAAGATTAAAGGGGTGTAATCCTGCTCCTATGGAAGTCAACTGCAGCCTTAAGGAGCAACTCAGCAGCCTTTTGCACCGATGTAGTCGCACTGGAACGCTAGCAGGGTCACTCTTTTGCTGTGATCAAAGTTCTGAATAATTTTGCTGGTTTCACTTAAATTACTCATGTGTGAATAAAGTTCAAACGAGCAGATTTCAAACCTCACTTTTAGTGTGCGTTTCAGAAAAAGTTGTATCCTATGTTTAAAAATGTTAATAGAACAAAGTGGGAAAATACATTTATAATAAGAAAATAATAAATCTGAAATATCTTTGTGGCAGGCAAATATTTAAAAAGTAGTGAGAACCAGGGAATCTTACAGAAATTGCACGCCAGTCTGGCACTGCCCAGAAAAATATATCCCACAGAAAAGTTAAAACGGATTATTGACCCTATAAGCACAAGCCAAGACATGAATATTATGCAGTATAGATAGCTCTATAAGCCATATATTGTAAAGTTAGATCAGTGATAAATACTTGAACTACTAAACCCTTTCAGATTATGACAGATTATTTTTATTACTTTTACATTAGAGACTAACTAGGCATGATGGATGGGTGGGTCATCTTGAATAGATAAAAAGCTGAGTGGGATTTGGGGCAGTGAGTGAAAGGGAATCTTGAATTTTTCTCCTGCTTGTGCTCCCCCTGCCTCCACTTATTTTCTGTTGGCAGGCCTTCTATTCTTAGAGCTTTCCTGGAAAAACGTGGCTGGGGCAGACAATCGGGGCAGGGGGAGAGGCAGAGAAAAACTGCAACGCCCCCTGCTGTCCAATATTTGTGTGCACAAATCTATCCCCTGCAACACATGGGTTATTTGCATAAAAATACAAAATGCTGAACTCGCACAGATTTGGAACTATTTATGGAATTCATCAGCTTTTAAATATACACTGTTATACTACCACAGCACCCCAAATTATTTTTTTCTTCTGCCTACCAACTGCTGCACATGCTAGGAAAGAAACCTTAAGTAATTAACCTTAAGTTATATCCAAAACTTGCACAAATAAAAGCCAATAAGAGCCACATGACCTCCAGTAGACTTAATAATAATAATAATAATAATAATAATAATAATAATAATAATAATAATTGTGAGAAAGGCTACAGAGCAGAAGAGGTGTTTGTTTGTAAGAGAGAGGCATGCAGAAGAACCTCTGATTTTTGTGTGGCTGCAGTGCTGCCTACTGCAAAAAGTTGTTGTTGTTGCTGCTGTTTGAATTTATATACTGCCCTATACCCGGAGGTCTCAGGGCAGTTCAAAAATCGAAATACAAAACCACAAAATACATAATCAAAATAAGAACAGCAACAACCCAATACCTCCCCATACCGTAGTCACATCCATGGTCTTTGCTACTAGCCATACCCACCCCTAGCATGCTTATCTCGGTAGGCTGCCTATGAGGAATGTGGTCCTCGGGCTGAAAAAGGCCCCCGTCATAGAGCAACAGAATTCAAAAGTGAATTACAGAAAATACAGCCAACGTCCATTTCATGCGGGGGTCCCATTCTTGGCCACCAAGCGCATTAGCAGAGTGCGGTATGTGTGCCCTGCTCCCGTTTCACTCCATCCCGCCCCCATCCCATCCTTTTAGTGATGTGTTTAGTGATGTTTTCAGTCACTTCCGGTTAAGGTAAAGTAAAGGTAAAGGTACCCCTGCCCGTACGGGCCAGTCGTGTCTGACTCTAGGGTTGTGCGCCCATCTCACTTAAGAGGCCAGGGCCAGCGCTGTCCGCAGACACTTCCGGGTCACGTGGCTAGCGTGACAAGCTGCATCTGGCGAGCCAGCGCAGCACACGGAAACGCCGTTTACCTTCCCGCTATAAAGCGGTACCTATTTATCTACTTGCACTTAAGGGTGCTTTCGAACTGCTAGGTGGGCAGGAGCTGGGACCGAAAGACGGGAGCTCACCCCGCCGCGGGGATTCGAACCGCCGACCATGCGATCGGCAAGCCCTAGGCGCTGAGGTTTTACCCACAGCGCCACCCGCGTCCCCCCCACTTCCGGTTAGACACACATTAATCGGTCGTTGCCTGTCAATAAAAGCACGGCCAATTTTATGGCTTTGCGGTTACAAATATATGCTTGGAAGTGCGTAGGAAATGTCTGCTGAAAGCGCAACAGCCAGAGGACTTGCTGTAAACTTTGTACCTCTTTGTATGGCCAGAAATTCAGTTGAAAGGCAGCAGTGTTGACAATACTGAACGGGATGGGCCAATGGTCTATTTTATTATAAGACAGCTTTCTATACTCCTAAAGGTGTTTCATATGCTGGTTGGGAAAATCAGCTTTCCTTTTCAGTTGCCTTGCAGAATTAATGGGTTGTGTTTTTTAAAAAAAACCTGAGGTGAGAATTATGATCCATGAATTATCTGGAATAGGCTTTAATCAGAGAAGGGAAATAATTTTGGTTCTACCTACACATCTATCAATGATCTTCCAGACCCACTTGTTTAGAAACTTAGATATGAAAGATAGGAGCTAAATGGCACGTTAAACCTAGGTTATGGGAGCAACAGTGGAATGTCTAGGCACACTTTTTAATAACAAGAATACAAAGCTGAAAATGAACTGCAGCTCAAATATTATGTTAATTTTTCACATGGCCTGGTCCTTCCCCTGCCCACCCCCTTTATATTCTCAAAAGGGTCTCTTCTCCAGTCTTCAGAGAGTAGCTGGAAATGGGGAGGCAGAAAAAGGTCCTCCTTTCCTTCCACTGCAGTTTTAATCTGAAATCTTAGGTGCACCCAGAGCTCAGAAACTGCTCACGCTAATTAAATTCCCTGTCGCAAAATGCACCTAGAACAATGGGAGTTTCAAACACTGCTCCAAACCCCTACCCTCCCTTTTACCCCACCTACCATGCTGTCCCTGGTGAGTCAGCAATGGCAGGAAGGAAGGAGAAAATGAGGTCTGTCTGCCCCCTCTTTCCAATACCTGATGTGTTCCTATACTACACATAAGTAACCCTTGCTAAACACAGTCTCCTCATTGAAAGGCTACTGCAATGTCAGCAAATCAATTCAGACTAGAAATAAGCTGAGCCATTTCCCATTTTTTTTGAGAAATAGCTTTATTTTATCAAATTTGAGTAAGGAGGAAGCTCAATCCCAACAAACATATACCAAGCAGAATGAGATATTTATTCTTGAACAACCCCTGTAATTTTTCGAAAGGCTTTTCTGAACATACTCTTTGCTCTAGAATTTCTTCTATAACGCTGCTGCTTCAAAAATTAAACAAGCTAATAGGCAGAAGAAAAAAGAAAAAGGGCAGCTGTGTAAAAACACTGTTCTCTATGAAAAGACAGAGAATGGTTGCTAAACACATGATCATAGCGCTGAGACATGAATAAGTATATGTCTAAAAAGAAAGCAAATACTAGAAATGTTTACTGTCCACTGATTTTAACTATCCAAGATCCTGACCCCAGTTCTAGCCCTGTCTCACTGATATTTGGGGTTAGTTTGATGAAGAAAGGTTAAAATGATAGGGTTATTTCATTAGTGATAAAGAATAATGAGCACTCACAATAGCATCCTGGAAAAAAAAAAAGAAAAAGTATTCCGCTCCCTTAGAAGTCTGAACACCTCTGCTCAATGAACAGCAACTCTTCATCTGCTAATTGGGGAATAGAGAGGTAAAGGTCATGTGCAAAAACAATAGGGGATATAAAAATAATGCATAGTAAAGGAAATTGCTACATCTTCCAATTGTCAAAATGACAGCTGCTAGAGAGAAATGAGGGTGTCAAACACAAGTATTCCCAAGGCTTCCAGGCTGGGTAGCAAGACATTGTGCCTGCTGGTACTATACTAGCTGATACGAGGGCCAACTGAACCATCCCTCAGTGAAAATAATAACTATTATTCCTTCTCTCTAGTGTTCTCTCCAAGTTTCTTGGGTCTTGCTCACATCTTACATTTCAGCATACAATTCTCAATGGTATGCAGACACTCTGGAGAGAGTGTGGATTAGTCATCATGTAGTTGCACTTTAACTCACTGTGGCCTTGTGGGAGCACAAAATTACCATATACCACTCCAAAGAAGATAATGCATTTTCTGAGAAGTAGTACCCCCTTATTCTGTTATTTAACATTTCTCAAGCAGAGTACAAGACACTACAGAATAAATGTTAAATACAGTAATGTACTCTCCTATTCAAGAGCTCCCATACGCACACTTAAAATAGTATTACCGTATTGGCTTGAATGAGGGACGCGGGTGGCGCTGTGGGTTAAAGCCTCAGCGCCTAGGACTTGCCGATCACATGGTGGGCGGTTCGAATCCCCGCGGCGGGGTGCGCTCCCGTCGTTCGGTCCCAGCGCCTGCCAACCTAGCAGTTCGAAAGCACCTTCGGGTGCAAGTAGATAAATAGGGACCGCTTACCAGCGGGAAGGTAAACAGCGTTCCGTGTGCTGCGCTGGCTCGCCAGATGCAGCTTGTCACGCTGGCCACGTGACCCGGAAGTGTCTGCGGACAGCGCTGGCTCCCGGCCTATAGAGTGAGATGAGCGCACAACCCTAGAGTCTGGCAAGACTGGCCCGTACGGGCAGGGGTACCTTTACCTTTACCTTTATTGGCTTGAATATAAGCCTCAGTCCCCCCCCCCCCAATTCCAATCATGAAAAGTTAAAGGTGCAGCTTATATTCGTGACCTTACGGTATGCAGCCAGGAGTGTAGTCCCCCATCCTTTCCCCCAAGGCCAAGAAGGGAGAGAGCGAGGAAGGGGAAAGGCCACGGCAATGCAACGTCCCGTCCCCCCCCCCCCATGCAGCCAGGAGCAGTGAGGAATGGGGTGACTTATATTCAGGTATTTTTTCTCTCCCCCCCCCTCCAATTTTAAAGGTGCAGCTTATATTCGGGTGCGGCTTCTATTCAGGCCAATACAGTACAAAACACATAGGGCAAGATCCAAAGTTTGTTGAACTGACTTTGAACTGCAACCCAATACAAACCTGGGAGCATAGTTCATTAAATTCATTATGACTGACTTCTAAGTAGACATGCATAGGATCGCTGTTAATCTACGAGGTGCACTAACTCATATTGTGTAGTGCTACTTTCACCAATAACAACCTGCTCTCAAATATGTTTTCTCAGAAGTAAATCCCACTGAGTTTAATGGGATTTAATATATCCCTCATACATCTCGGATTAGGATAATCTCCTAACTCAGGAGGTGTGAAGTCCAGGCAGGCAAACAAATGCAATACATATAACCACATGTACACACAAACGCTCTTTCTCTTTCCTTCTTGCACAGATTTTCCATCCTCATTGCATATCTGTTTCCCATACACAGGCACTCTCATGCGTATATTCTCCTTGTGTAGACATACGTGGCGGAGTCTGGTGTGCACATTCATACAGTGCATATGCTCCCATGTGTGCATGGCTGAGGTCATGAAAACAGGAAGACGTCCAGTAAATCTGACCTTGTGTGCGCAGTGAGGTATCAACAGTTCATGTATCTAGAACTGGTGGTGATAGGCATGCCAGTTCTTTTCACGCTTCTGGGAACAAAGACCTTGCAGCTCTGGTTTCGAAATGTGGCTTCTATTTCAGTTGTAGCACAAGGAATGAAAGAATTTTTCTTAAAGTGGCAGCCAAGTCCCATTCCTACCCCTAAAATCAGGAGATGTCTAAAACATTGACTAAAATCTCTTCTGCCCAGGGGCGGCAGACACCATAAATACACCACTGCTGCCGGCACTGTCCTATTATTATATTTTATTCCTGTTTGACAAAAGTGGCTGACTATTGTCAATAGAGAAAAAGTTTCCGGGCTATTAAAGTGTATTCTCAGCATTTTTTTTTTTCTTCTTTTCTCCCTGCTTGGATCTTCCCCCAGGGTGCAGTTAAAGAATTGCGTTGAAAACCTAACGCACTCTCACAAGGCCTAGATTGTGAATTTTTTATACTCACAAATGGTTGGCATCTTCAGCTGTGCCCCACCCCCAATATTTACTTGTAAACTACTCGGTTTGTTAAGGCATGCACTAAAGTATAAGAAAGGAAGACCACATTATGTGTCAAATTAAATGTTGCTGATACATGCTTCAAGTGTACATGCAATGACGTTCTGTTATAGATCAACTGCTGGACAATAATACTTGCACACTCCCCGCCTGACAAACTGTTCTGCATTTTGTGTGAGACGCTGTAATGTTTCTGACGATCTGTACAAGGCCACACATTTCAACAAATTCTCCAAATTAATGCTGAGACCGGTTTGCAATGTTTTTGTTCAGTAGCATTCACTCTTGCTGATTGTATCCTAAATAATAAACCATGGCCTCAGGCGGTTTTCCCCAGAATGTTTATGATGAGAGCTCATTCATCTAAATCTACTGGCCAATGGAATAAAATAAATCAAGAAT
Source organism: Podarcis muralis (assembly GCF_964188315.1). Lineage (NCBI taxonomy): Eukaryota > Metazoa > Chordata > Lepidosauria > Squamata > Lacertidae > Podarcis > Podarcis muralis. The sequence goes on along the minus strand of NC_135662.1, from coordinate 54,583,740 downwards.
TTCCAAAATATAACAATATTTGTGTTCACTAGATAATTGATGACTGCAGCTGTGCTAATTAAAACCCATCTGAGTTTCATTAATCTTGGTCACTGGGTCCAATTGCTGTACACCACACCCAGATCACCAGACCAGCATGTTACCTTTGCACTTATATTCCACTGTCAGGTTCTAATTTTTAAGCTTTAGGATTATGCATATGTGTAAGAATGTGTGGGTTTAACTGTATAAATGCTAGGTTTTAAAAGAACAGAAAGCATTTAACACCTAAAAGCTGGAAACATATTATACCACCCAATTGCCCTTTCAGCTGCAATCCTGTGAACCTCAGTGAGATTTAGATAGCTAACTGCATGCAGGATTGTGAGCAATGTCCACAAGAGAGACAACAGCACACATAAAAGAATCAGGTTCGAGTTGAAACTGCCAACCAGTTAGGGAGGAGTCATGGCTCAGCGGGAGAACATCTGCTTTGCATGCAGAAAGTCCTGGGTTCAAGTCTTGGCATTTCCAGGTAGGGCTAAGCGAAAACCCTGCCTGAAATCCTGGAGAGCAATTATAAAAAAACACACAAACCTTTCCCCATTTTGGGGGAGCTTGTTACAAACTCATCTTGCCGCATTTCTTCTAGGTGTGACTTTTCCTCCTTTGTCCTCACAGTCCTTCGTCTTATTACTTACAGTTTCTACTGGCTGCAGTGACCCGTATGACATCACAGTGCTTCTTGGATGTGATGAAACCAAGGACACTGGTAAACAAAGTCATGTTGGCCAACATAGCCAAGAGTCTCAAAACAGCCGTGTGGCCAAATGAAGCGAAGTACTGTTTGTGCAGAGGAGGACCAGGGGAAAAAGGAAAATGCCCCAAGCAGCAGTACCAGCCATGGTGATGTAAGGACATGGAGTTGCAGGGAAACACAATATATATGTTCAGCAAGGCAAAGGCGCTTTTTTTTGGTAATGCGTTGAACCTTCAGTTCAAATATCACAATATTTGGAATACTCCTAAAACAATGTATTACTCGCAATTCTCTGTGCACAAATATTCATGTGCTTTTGTAAGCAACTGTGAAGCATGAAATTAAGGGTGAAGAAATTGTGGCCCTCCAGCCCACATGGCTCATGGCCAGAGATTAAGGGAGTTGCGTCTCAGCAACGTCTGAAGGGGCTTGGCTTCCCCGCCCTTGCATGAGAGACACAGGGGCACAAGAGTGATGCAAAACAAACCTGGTAATGTGTCACAAGTTACCTGGGCATGGTTTGATTTTCCCCAGGCAAGACTGCTTGCACTGCATAAGTTGCTTGCATTAGGAAAAATGGCTGTGCCACAAGCAAAAGCCAGATCCACATGCAGAACAAATTCTGTGGGTCCTACCCTATGAACGTGCAATAAATTCTTCTATAATGCCATTAATAACAAAGAGGCAAGAATGATTTCCCCTTAATATTATTCCTGTGGCATTTTATTTACCAGTTTAAAAAGTTCCCCACTGGAGAAGGAACTATATCTTCACTAGAGAATTCCTAGGTAATGGCCACAGCATACACATATTTTTCTATATCAGACAACATTTTTATAGCTCTAGATATGCTTTGCTTGTTAAAGAAAAAGAAATGTGTCAAAAACTTGTGGCTCAGATAAATATCTACAGAAATAGCTATAACTAATGTTAGTAACTAAGCTGCCTTGCAGATCATAAATACTAGGAAATATAAATAACTCCAAGAGACAACTGTACAATCTATATTTGAAGAAAGGGGACATTTGAGTAATCAATCATAAGAAGCCAACACTGTCATAAACACAGCTTATGAAAATACTTGTAAACATTTATTAAATGTAAATTCCTCTTCAAAATGTATATTATGAGAGATTTCTTTTTTTTTCATGCAAATTGAAACATGCAATACATAGTAGCTGATAAATGTACAACTACCTCCTTTCAGGATTTGTTCTTGTTGTACTATACATGTTTTTGTAGATATACACTTTATCTCTTAACTAATGTGATAAAAACGTATATTACTGGTGAACATAAAGCTTAGCTGTAACAGTTTTACTATCAACACCATTATATTCATTAGAACATACTGATGCCTCAGTGGGGATCTGTGAGCCAAATAGCAAGAAATGCCAATCTAAACAATTGTTAGCGTAATTAGACCCATTATTTATACAACTTCCAATGTTTACAATAAAGAGTTACAAGTGCTGTGTGACATTAATAAAAATGTGAACATGTGACGCCCTTCTGTCACATGCTTTCTGCCATAGAAAGGGCTAAATACTCATTCTAGATACGTATCATTTTACTCCTCCATCTATTTACATTTTATTCATTCTGATTACTTTTTGAGATCCCTGAGTCAAGGGACACACCTGGAAGTCAAAGCATAGACCTTCTAAGGCATACACCCCCCCCCCAAAAAAAAAATCTAAATCTTGAGGTTAAAGGTAAAGGTATCCCTGACCATTAGGTCCAGTCCTGACCGACTCTGGGGTTGCGGTGCTCATCTCGCTTTTATTGATTTTAGAGAGCCAGTGTGGTGTAGTGGTTAAGAGCGGTAGTCTCGTAATCTGGGTAACCGGGTTCGCGTCTCCGCTCCTCCACATGCACCTGCTGGGTGACCTTGGGCCAGTCACACTTCTTTGAAGTCTCTCAGCCCCACTCACCTCACAGAGTGTTTGTTGTGGGGGAGGAAGGGAAAGGAGATTGTTAGCCGCTTTGAGACTCCTGAAGGGGAGTGAAAGGCGGGATATCAAATCCAAACTCTTCTTCCTCTTCTTCTTCTTCTTATTGGCCGAGGGAGCTGGCGTTTATCCACAGACAGCTTCCGGGTCATGTGGCCAGCATGACTAAGCTGCTTCTGGCAAACCAGAGCAGCACACGGAAACACCGTTTACCTTCCCGCTGGAGCGGTACCTATTTATCTGCTTGCACCTTGTGCTTTCAAATTGCTAGGTTGGCAGAAGCTGGGACCGAACAACAGGAGCTCACCCCGTCGCGGGGATTCGAACCGCCGAACTTCTGATCAGCAAGTCCTAGGCTCTGTGGTTTAACCCACAGCGCCTCCCGCGTCCCCCAAATCTTGAGGTCACCAGTGCATGAACTACAGCAGTCAGGCTTTCCCTGCTGAGGAATGCTGTAGGTGAACCAGACATTGCTGGTAAAAGGCACTCCTAGCCACAGAGGACACTTGGGCTTCTAGTGACAATGGTGTATCCAATAGTACCCCCAAGCTACACACTTGCTCCTTGAGAGAGTGCAAACCCATACAGAATGGGAAACCTGCCTATCACTCAGCCACCCAAAGAGCACCCATCTTCCTAGAATTCCTAGAATTCAAATAGAGTTTATTATCCCCCATCCAATCCACCACTGTACTCACACACCAATCCAGAGCTTTCACAGCGCTCCTGGCTTCAGGTGTTACTTATAGAGAAGTAGAGTTGTGTGTCATCGGTGTACTGATGACCCCTTGCTCCTAATGACTACTCCCTAACGACTACTCCCAATGGCTTCATACTGATGTTAAATAGCATTGGGGAACTCCCTAACACAGCTGTCAGGGTGCTGAGGAGCACTTACCTGGTGCTACTCTCTTAACAAAGTCCCAGAGATAAGAATAAAACCATCGTAATATGGTGCTTCCAATACCCATCCCACCAAGTCGGTCCAGGATATCATAGTCAATGGTATCAAAAGCTGCTAAGAGATCAAGCAGAGGTCATAACAGGGCCATAATTCCCCAGTCTCTCTCAAGATAAAGATCATCCATCAGGGTGACCAAGGCTGATTCAGTTTCAAAGTAGCCCAGATTGCAGAGGATGTAGATAATCAGTCTCATCCAGGAATACCTGTGAGTTCTATTATTTTTTATTTATTGAATTTATATGTCACTCTTCATCCAAAGAGCTCAGGGCAGTTCCCAAGATAAAAACACAAGATAGAATCACAAAATAAACAGTTAAAACAAGAACAAAACCTGTAACCCCGCCTCACACAAACACATTTAAAAGACCGTAGAATACTAATCAAAGGCCTGGTTAAAGAGGAATGGTTTTGCCTGGCGCCTAAGGATGTATAGTGAACACACCAGATGAACCTCCCTGGGGAAAGCATTCCACAAACAGAGCCATCACAAAAAAGGCCCATTCTCATGTTTCCACCCTCCATACCTCTCGTGGAGGAGGCACACGAAGAAGTGTCTCAGATGATGATTGCATAGTCTGGATCACATTACCTACAATGTACCTACAAAGGGTAGAACTTATACTTGTGGTCAGTGCTTTTTTTTCTGGGGGGACACAGGGGTACGCATACCCCTAAACATTTTGTGAATCTAAGTTTGGCCTTGTTGTGGGGCAGTATTTCAATATGAGTAGGAAAATGAGAGTACCTCTAAACATATTTTTTTTAGAAAAAAGCACTGCTTGTGGTATTCCTACATCCTTTCATTGTTGTGTCAGTCCACCTATAAGGTTAAGACACTCAATACTGTAATCCAGTTTGTATGACTGCTTCTCCAGTAATTTTAATATGTTCTTTCATTCCATTCTAAAATATGAAAATTTAACTAAGTTATTGACAAAGATTCAGTCTGTGATTTATTTATTTTTTAAGCACTAACTCCAAACTATACCTCTCTACATTTCTTGAAGAAAATATATGTGCCTAATAATAGTGTTTGCTCTCACCATACATAGTCAGGAAAAAACTATGCTTAGCAAATAACTTATGGAACTTACTTTCATTAGCAATAGAGAAAGCATTAATTTGCATTATGTCAATTGACTCCTCTTTCATTCACATATGCAATTTTCATTAAATATCTGCAGGAAGCATATATTTCAAAGAGTTGCACCTCCAGTGAAGTTGTGGCGTTTCTGGTACTGGCCACAAAAAAACAACGGCAACAATGAAAAATATTATTTTACTGAACTCACTTTGAATTCATGAAACTGTAATCATTTGATCTGACATTTTTAATAAAAGTAATTGTTTTATCCAAAGCACGAACAGCTGAAAAATTAAGAAGTTCAATAAAAGGAGACTAAATTGTAAAAGGTGAAGTGGGAGTGAGGAAATCTGTGTGTAGACATTTAAACATACACCTTGTGTCTAGTACAGTGAGAAAGAGGGGGAGACCACACAGATATGCATATGTATTGATGTGTGTGTGCATTTATGATCTCAGCCCACATCAGCCACAGTCACTGTGTCTCCTTAATCAAGCTACTATATTTTAGTCCTTTAAAAAAAAAAAAAAAGGAATAATGGCTAACTCTTAGACTTGCTGAGGGAATTAATTGGTGCAAAATCCCAAAGATTTTTGCAGTCAGTGGGAGAAACCCCTTGTCAGTTTCATATCTCTTTTAGATAAGGGTCCAGGTTAAAGCAAGAAGAAGCTGCTTTTTCCATTGACTTCAGATTTCTTGCATTTATTTCCCTATTCTGTGGAGGCTCCCAAACTATCTGTGGTACCCAGTGTTCAAGAAGGCCACATGTTCTCACTCCCTTGCGCTGGAGTTTGCACTTGTTTACTAAAAGTGAAGGGATGGACAGCAACGTAGCTAAAGCACCAAACATCTATGCAGAGTGGAACCAACATACAACAGTATGGCTACTTCTTTCCTTTTCAGCTACTGTATACAGACATTCCATCAAGCTACTGTCACTCAGTCCTATTGCGCTCATACGCTACTTGTGGACTTCCTACAGGCATCAGGCTGGCCACTATGGAAACCAAATGCTGAGCTCAATGGGCCTTTGGTGTGATCCAGCAGGGCTCTTCTTATGCTCTTAATTGGGACTTGTGCGAGTTCTGCACAAAGAATAACATAGAGTTGTGCCTTGCCTTTAGGACATGTGTTAAAAATGCCTGGAGATATGCATAATAAGGGGGTGTGGACTTCCTTGGTTTCCAACAAGCCTTTCAATTAGTAGGGAATTTGCAGCATGCCTGGCCTTTATGGGAAGCAGTTGTTGGGCCTTGCAGTAGCTGGAAGATGACATTTCCAGAGCTAGCATCATCACAGCTGCTTTACACGACAGCAGGTTGCTCACCGGCTTTTGTGCTCGTGCATAATTGCCCCAAGAAATCCATGACAGTTCATCTCTGAGCTGCAGGATCCATATTTTAACTTGGGAAAGGGGTGGGGAGGCTGTGTGTGGTTGCAGTGGACAATATTTATGTGGAGTCTTCATAAGCCTACACCTGCTCTTTCCATTGCCTGCAGTATCAGAAGAATAAGAAGAGTAAGCTCTGTATGATTGCACCAAGGACAACATTTTAATGGAAACTGGGAGTAAGGTGGGACTAGATTGGTGAAGCCTAAGTGAGCATAGATGAATCCCAAGCTGGAATTAAGATCACCGGAAGAAATATCAACAACCTCAGATATGCAGATGACACAACCTTGATGGCAGAAAGTGAGGAGGAATTAAAGAACCTTTTAATGAGGGTGAAAGAGGAGAGTGCAAAATATGGTCTGAAGCTCAACATCAAAAAAACGAAGATCATGGCCACTAGTCCCATCACCTCCTGGCAAAGAGAAGGGGAAGAATTGGAGGCAGTGAGAGATTTTACTTTCTTGGGCTCCACGATCACTGCAGATGGTGACAGCAGTCATGAAATTAAAAGATGCCTGCTCCTTGGGAGAAAGGCGATGGCAAACCTAGACAGCATATTAAAAAGCAGAGACGTCACCTTGCCAACAAAGGTCCGTATAGTTAAAGCCATGGTTTTCCCAGTAGTAATGTATGGAAGTGAGAGCTGGACCATAAAGAAGGCTGATCGCCGAAGAATTGATGCTTTTGAATTATGGTGCTGGAGGAGACTCTTTAGAGTCCCATGGACTGCGAGAAGATCAAACACATCCATTCTTAAGGAAATTAGCCCTGGGTGCTCACTGGAAGGACAGATCGTGAAGCTGAGGCTCCAATACTTTGGCCACCTCATGATAAGAGAAGACTCCCTGGAAAAGACCCTGATGTTGGGAAAGATGGAGGGCACAAGGAGAAGGGGACGACAGAGGATGAGATGGTTGGACAGTGTTCTTGAAGTGACAAACATGCGTCTGACCAAGCTGCGGGAGGCAGTGGAAGACAGGGGTGCCTGGCGTGCTCTGGTCCATGGGGTCACGAAGAGTCGGACACGACTAAACGACTAAACAACAACAACAACAACAACAAGTGAGCATGCAGTTTGGAGCTGAAATGCCATGGTTAACCATCCAGCCATATATTTGGTGGGAACCATGACTGCAGCACAGAGCTGTGGGCAAAAAGAGCTGTGTTCTTTGTTTTGTTAGCTATGGTCCCTGCAATGATATGCAATTCCTTGCCTGCATTCTTTTTCCTTTTTTTAAAAAAAACAAAAACTGGTTTTGAAATACAATGTTAATAGCATCTCCAATATAGGACTGGGGGTACCAAAGCTGGGGGTTGGGTGGGTGAGATATTTTGGATCAATTAGTTTGCTACAATATAGTATAACATGATTATGTGAGTGCAATATGCCCAGGGATATGCAAGCTAAACATGCTACAATTGTAGGGTAAATTTGGTAAGAAAAACTTAAAGTAAGACACAGGAAAACAATAATAAATGAAAATGGTTGTCCAGCTATTTCCCAATGCCTGCATTCAATAACATACTGCACTTGAAGGGCAAGATGTAACTGCTTAAATATTTATTGTGTAAATACATGTGCTGGGAGTTTGTTTTATGTCCGATTTTGACAACAAATAAGTTTAAAAAGGTAAATCTAATGCAATGCAATAAAACTGCAAAGTATGTTCTGACCTTCCACTTCTTCCTACAATCTGTATACGCACACACATACACACACTTTAATAATACATATCCCAGAGGAGTACAACTGACCCCAGTAAATCCTGCTATTTCCCCAAGTGTAGAATTAAAAGCTTCATGACTGGAGTGAGAAAACACATTTGTTTCCATTTTGTGATATCATTTTTTCCCTTTCAGGCTAGCACCACCACCCATATATGTTACTTTCTCCAAAGTGAATGAGATTTATACTACAACTCAGTTTGCCAGCACTGAAATCAAGCTTATTTCCTTTTTAAAAAATCATTTGTATGCACTCCTTAAAATATGATTTTAATGAGAGATGGAGAACGATTCTCTGACCTGATACATTAAGTTACACAACTGCCTCTTACAGAAAAACAAAAAGGGAGAATTGTAAAAAACAACAACACTTCAGTATAAAGAAGGGTGTAGCTCAGAACAAAACTAGAAATACATTAAACAAATCAGCGAGACAAAGAGCTGATAGGAAAAATCAAATAAATATGGAGTATCAATAAATGAAAGTAATTGGCATCATATCTGGAAAAACTGGAGTGTTTTTCTCAACTTGCAATACTACGGAAGAGCTTATTACAGCTTAAAGCTAGGTATTAGAAACAATATGGGTATAGGGAACAATATATGTTGATAAGATTGTAGGGTGGCTTGCCTCAATCAGGTGTCCTCCAGATGTTTTTAACTACAATGCTCATCATCCCACATCAGCACAGTCAATGCTTAGGGATGCCTAGAGTTGTAGTCCAAAACATTCAGAGGGTACCAGGTTGGGGAAGGCTGTTGTACAGTAATATGAATCTACATGTAAAGTGGAGCAGAGGATACAAATAAATTAGCCTTGTGACAGATTACTAATAGCGAGACTCTCCAGAAATACTGCTTTTAGAGAATAGTCAAGGCCCCATGAGGAAAGAGGAACACAATTTACTGTAATACTTATTAGTTGACATACACAGGCAGACAAAATGTGGCGTGAAGCTGTGGTTTCAAACATCAGGAACTGGGTAAATTAGAGCTTCAAGCTTTGGATTAATAGAAAACATAAGAACTACCCTGCTGGATCAGGGTTTTGTTCCCGCAGCAGGAATAAACCCTCTCCCATCCATGATCCCCAGCAACTGATGTTGAAGGTAGTACATAGCCTTATTGTCCACAGATTTGTCTAAAGCCATCCAAGTTGATGACTATCAGTGCATCTTGTTGTAGCTGTGTTAAGAAGTACTTTGTTTTGTTTTTCCTTAATCTCCCAACATCCAGCATCATTGGACGACCCTGGATTCTAGTACTATGAGAGAAGAAGATAAACAACTCTCTATTTTCTTCACACCACACATATTTTATGTGCTTCTATCATGTCCCCTCTTACTCACCTTATCTCTAAACTAAAAAGTCTGCAATGTTGTAGCCTTTCCTCATAGGGGAGTTGCTCAAGCCCTTCAATCATATTCTGATCCGTTCTAGCTCTAAAGAATCCTTTTTGAAGTGCGGTGTCCAGAACTGTACACAGTATTTTAAGTTAGGTCACACACAGAGAGGGTGGGGGGACTTGGTGGTATTGGCAGGATTCCCTCCCCACTCTCCGCTTTCATGACAATACCTAACATGGAATTCACCTTTTTTTTTACAGCTGCTAAGCACTGGGTCATTTCCATCAAGCTATGATGCTTGTCAGTAACCACCACGTCAAAGTCCATTACACATCTAGGTGGTCCGCTCAAAGGGTTGTATCCAATCCTGTACAACTGGAGTTCCATTCTCAATTAATACATTCCATTACATCCTCTATATCATTTTGTTTTAAATCCTGTTTTATTCATCTACTCAAGTAATTTCTTTAAGGTGGTGCAGCAATAAAACTGATAGCACATTAGCAAAGCTAAGCAGGGTCCAATATGGATTCAAGTTGGATGGGGAGCCGCATGTTGAGACCCCTGCATTGCAGGGGTTGGACTAGCTGACCCTCATGGTGCCTTTCAATTCTGTGATTCTGTGTCTATTGCTTCTAATACTTTGAAGGCAATGCCATGGCCCTTTCTGCATGAAAATCTAAAGGGGAAATTATTTAAGAACAAGAAAAGAAGGGAAATTTGACAGAATTTCAATTCACCAAGGAACATCACACATATTAGTATAAATCTACTCAGTTACTTTCTTCTTAAAGAGGTAAACAAAACAAAGAGGAAAATGTAAAAAGCATGCAAGTAACTGGTATAGAATTATAATTGTTTTAAAACTGCTTAAAATATTTTCAAAAACCTACATATGGATGAGTGTAATCCATTTATTGGTACCCTAGAGTGTGTCAAAAATCTACATGCTGTCCCACTGTGAAATATTTTGCACTTGAATCTTGGATTAAGCTGGAAAAAATGTAAAATTACATGTAAACAGACAACTCCCTACAGATTCTACATCAGAGGCTTGGGTTCGCTGCTGTTCTTAACAAGTTTTATACAGCATTCCTGAAAGTACTAGGATCTGACAGGTGACTAAAATAACCAGTGCTTTAAACTAAAATATACCAGAAATAGAAGTGCATTCAGTGGATAATTATTCACACCACTTTGAGTGGAAGAGTTCAGTCAGGACTCCCAAAAACAAAATTTGAGGGATACTTGTTGGGGGGAGACTGGCCATGAAGATGTCAAAAAAGAAAATCCACAGAGGCACATTTTCTAATTGAGTTAATGTAGAGGATAGTGCCTTCCAGATGTGTTGAAACTCTCGCCATTCCTGACCACTGGCCATGCTGGCTGAGGCAACAACATCTGGATGACACTGTGCTGGCTACACCTGAGCTCCCTACATCTCTGCAGTAACCATCACAAAGGCAGGCACACATTAGAAATCTTCTGGGTTCGTTCACAGTTCAATTTACACATCTGGAGTTTCTCATCCTTTCTATTCATTTGAGAACTTGAATAGTGGACCAGCATGTGGGCCCACTGTCTTGTCTTCTGAAAGAGCCCATGGGGCAAGGCAGGTCAGGGATTGGAGAACCATGGAGAGCTCCAATCAAGCATCTTGTTACAACAAAGGCTAAAGGTGGGCTGAGGTCTCTTGAGCCTCTGCCTGCAGTCTACCTCTCCTAGCTCCAACCCCTTGTGAGAACTGTAGCCCTTAGAAGGCCATCCCTCTGCCCTGAAGCGGGTCACATTTTCTATAGCCTTTGGCCTCCCTCCTGGTGCACTTCCTGTACCATTAATCCAGCAAGGTAGGTTGGGAGGCACTCAGTTCCTCAGGTCAAGACATCCCTGAGGCTCTGGCTCTTGGGCTCCTGCCTGCTAGCTTTGGATTTAGTGCTCCCCTGGTCACCAGCATCAAGCTCAGTGTCAGATACCTGGTCCGGATGCATAGCTTTTGACTCTGCCTATTCGGCTCTATGTCTGGATTGCACTGTGTACACAGCACACAAGTCAGTAATCACTCAGTTTGAAGTTGGTGTTAACTCTTTACTAGCAAAAACACAATCTCCACAGAGTTGGCTGAGTGTCAGGCCTAATGAACACAGCAGCTCATTCCCAGTGGTCTTACTCCTAGAAAATCCGTTGCCAAGACCAAAGGCCCCCACCTCCCCACAGGTGTCTGTCTAGGTCTCCTCTACAGGGCTTTCCCCAAGCAATTGGAGACTGTGCCTGCACGCAGCCAATCTCTCCTCCACCCTTTTCATGCCACCCTTTTTTTTTTTACAATAAAGCGTTGTATAAACTTTATTCAATAAATAAATAAAGGATGTGTTAGAGCTAGACTTCAGAGGAGAACAAGGAAGTTGCTAGGTGGAGAGTGATGATCATTTCTTTGCATGGGGGAGAGGGGGACTCTTGTGGGTGTGAGCAACTGACTTAGACTAGTCCAGACTGTGAAACTTTCAGACAGAGACATGTTTCACATTGTACAACATTTGAATAGGACAAGCAAGAGGGGAAATATATATATTTTATTACATCTATAAGGATGGGGGTGGAAGTGTTTTCTCTGGAATGATGGGTGGGCAAAGTTTCTTAATTTGGTGGTGACAGTTTGTATTCCATTGTATTGCATGGGAAAAAAATTCTCTCCCTCCCTCCACACATATATTTGCAAACCATCATTTCTGGCTGAGTTATTACAGTTCCTAGTTGAATAGGAAGGTCTCCATTTGAGAACTGAGTAATCCCTACATTAACAAATACTGGACTACAAAAGAGAACATTAAGTGAATCTTCTTGAAGATGCAGCTCTGACAGGAAGTCTGTGAAAGCTCCTCTTCAAAAGATGAAATGCTGCCCTCTAAATCTTTCTAATCATTAGCTCAGACTTATAAAAAGAGACAAGGTGACACACGTGCACTAACCTTTCATGTCCAAAGATGCACATAAAATTATCAAAGACAACGCCATGTTATGCAGGTCAAACTGACATTTGAATATTGATAGCTGCCCAAAAACACTCACAAGAAACTGTAGGAAATAACTCTGAATATAATTTGAATACTTAAAGAGGGGGTTATTCTATAATTCTGTATGTGTAAATACATCATCTTAATTTCACTGAGAACTGCAAGGAACTACAGCACTGCAGATACACCAGTGCAATCTGTATTCAGTCCCATTGCAATAGAGAGATCTGGGTCTCAAATACGTTGAAGTTCAGCCCTTAATCAATTAAAAATAAAACACACATCAAAGTTCTTAACCTGAAGCACTATTTATGGGTTAGCGGAGTCTGTAACCTGAAGCGTCTGTAACCTGAAGCGTATGTAACCCGAGGTACCACTGTATATTGTCTTGTTGTTTTATTGCTAAGGTCCTAAATGATTGGGTAATTTAGTAAGGGTGACTTTCATGAGAATTCTCAGATAATATTTAGCAATGCACTATGGGTCCGCCAGCAGAAATGGAATGCTCCAATCAGCAGAGCAGGGAAGACTAAAAGACTTGCCAAGTGTATGTATGCTGCACTAAATAGAGAGAAGGTAGTGTCCACCTATCAATCAATTATATTTGACACAAGTAGCAATGGCCTGGTCGGCATGTACAACTCTTACATCTTTCCCCTATGCTGCAGGCCTCTTCTGTCACATGTGAGAGAAAGCGCTCTCTGTTTCTAACCAATGCTGTCAGTGCTGGGAAAGAAGAAAGATGAAGAAATCATGAGCCTCTGTGAGAAGTGCCCACGTTGTTTTTAATTTATTATGTAGGAGAAGGGAGATTTAACCCAATTGTCCACAATGGAGGGGATCACACCAACTATATGTAAGGTCTGTGCCTATGTTGTATAATTCCAAATATCACTCTCAATATCTTATCCCAAATATTATTTACTTCCAACTTAATGGTCTATCAGATGCCCAGAAGTGAGCAGAATATTCTAGAAAGGATATCCCTTAATATCACTATCAAAGGCATTTTTAAAATATCTATCCTTGTGATATCTAAATTCCATTCTGAGTGGTCTATTACCTCTCTAAAACAAAACAAAAATTTTGTGTATATGCAACAGACAATATGCCAACCTGTCTGTAAGCACGTAACATGGAGAGTAGGAAACAACAGCTTAAAATACTCAAAGGTATTTATGAGGAAGTTATTTTTAAATCTTTAGGTTTCTCCTAGAAAGCCTGTTATGAAAGATGTATTATAGTGTGAGTTATGACACTGTCTACATTAGATAGCTGATGGCTCTGGTGACATGGAAAGTAAACTGCACAATGGGAATACAATAAACTCAGCAGATACTCAAGGTCCACTAGAAAACAGACCATCAGGTCAGTGTAGGGGGGTGGCTTTTGATATAAATGCATTTTTCACAACTTGTGACCCACGAAAACTCTGCCCAGTGAAATTCACTCAGTTAAATAAATTTTACAGGAAACTGTATTATGCTGGCTGAGCCATACAACAAAGCAAAGAATAAGGATTTTTTTAAAAAAGGAATGAGTATTTTATATCCACAAGAAGCACTTATATGGGGGGAGAGGATAAAAGATCCGTTTGAAAACAGAATCCACTTGTGTATGTGTGTGTTTTCCTGCTCCCACTGCTACCCAGGTGGCAAATAGAGAGGTTTCTTATTTACTTATACTTTGTGTAAAATTACCATTTGATAAACTACGTGTAATTTAGTATGTTCCCCACATACAGAATGTTTGTAAACCTTTATATAATTTATATAAAATTCAAATGCACAGTTTTGCTGTTATAGTTCCTTGCTGGCATTTATCATCAGGTATTTTAGAAGACGTGGCACTGTGGGTAAAAGCCTCAGCGTCTAGGGCTTGCCGATCGAAAGGTCGGCGGTTCGAATCCCCACGGCGGGGTGCGCTCCCGTTGCTCGGTCCCAGCGCCTGCCAACCTAGCAGTTCGAAAGCACCCCCGGGTGCAAGTAGATAAATAGGGACCGCTTACTAGCGGGAAGGTAAACGGCGTTTCCGTGTGCGGCTCTGGCTTGCCAGAGCAGCGATGTCACGCTGGCCACGTGACCCGGACAAGTGTCTGCGGACAGCGCTGGCCCCCGGCCTCTTGAGTGAGATGGGCGCACAACCCTAGAGTCTGTCAAGACTGGCCCGTACAGGCAGGGGTACCTTTACCTTTTATTTTAGAAGACTAAAATAAAAGTTAGTCTTAAATTTTAGTCAGAATCATAGCTGTTTTACTGTGGAGACTAATATGGGCCACTGCCAATGTCTTCCATTTCATTGTTCTGGTGGCAGCAGTGCCACAGGGGGCATTGGGGTCTCTCTGTCAACGTGGGGAACTCCAAGCTGCCAAAGTAACAGTGTGGGTTCAGCATTCATAAAGTTCAGTCTGGAAATGCTTTAGCTGTAGTTATTTTAATTGCTAGTGGTGTGATAACAGTCTTTTAGAAAGTTATGCTCATATTTTAAAATATTTTTTTAAACAAAAACATATTTATGGGAAATGGTATTTTAAATATGTGAAGGCTGATCCCAAAATTTGCCATCCTGTAATATATGCAGATTCTGTTGCATTCTGAGAAAATAAATTAGCTGCAAAAGAATCATCCCAAAGAGCTTTAGCATTTCAGTAGTTGGGAAGCAAACTACTTCCACGTACCTTACCTATGTATGCCTCTCCTGGTATGCCCTGCGGAGGACCTTAAGGTCCACAAATGACAACACCTTGGAGGTCCCAAGTCGCTAGGTGGTTAGATTGGTCTCAACTAGGGCCAGGGCCTTTTCAGTACTGGCCCCGACTTGGTGAAATGCTCTGTCACAAGAGACTAGGGCCATGCGGGACTTGACATCTTTCCGCAGGGCCTGCAAGACAGAGCTGTTCCGCCTGGCCTTTGGTTTGGACTCAGTCTGACCCTTATGTTTCCCTCCTCTTATGGTTTTGATCGATGGGCTACTATTAAAATGAGGCTGCATTTTAAATTATATTTTAACCTGTATTTTAAATTGGTTTATTTATTTTATTTTATTTTTGAATTGTATTTTTACTGGTGTTAGCCGCCCTGAGCCCGGCTCTGGCTGGGGAGGGGCATAAATAAATATTATTATTATTATTATTATTATTATTATTATTATTATTATTATTATTATTATTTTATGAAACAACACAAAATAAATGCAGGGGTAACTATACCACTTTCCAATACCCAGCCCACTAATTATTTCCTCTATAAATAATACCAGTAAACTCTGCCTACCTGCATCTAAATGCATTAACCATGGGACATATGGCTGGGATTTTGACAGCAGCCTGTACAGTGATCTAGAAGAGCCTGGCCCCCTCTGCTGTCAATTTTGTGTGTATCCTGCCCCCCCCCCCCCCGCAAGCTCCTGGAAACTTGCTGACTGAATGGAGCTTAATATTTTTGCACTTAATCTCTGCTACATGCGTTAAAGGATAAGCCTGACAACTCTCGTGTGCTGTAGAAACAAATGTGACCCTTTGATAGGCCCACGAGAGACAAGTACAACAGGGATGCAATACCACAACAGACTAGCTTTGTTTGTTCATTCATTTCCTAAATTATTGTATGTATTAAACATTCCATGTACGAAGCAGAAATGCAAAAAAAAGTAAATGGAAAAGCAATATTCCCATAAATCAGATGAAAGGTAACCAGGAAGAGCTATGGCTCCTCCACAGTTTCCCAAAGACAGGGGCAAGCCCAAGATATTTTGCTGCCTGAAAAGAAGGGCAGGATGCTCCCCGTCCTCATCCCATGTACAGAACCAGCCTGGCAGTTAAATCTTACTTCAAACCTGGAGTTGTGGCAGCGTCCTTCCCAAGGGTGAAGGGCAAGGAAGTAAGAATGCCTTAAAAGGTGCAGTGCATTGTGTCTGGAGTACCCATCCCCGCCCCAGCCCAGTGGCGTAGCATGGGTTGTCAGCACCCGGGGCAAGGCAAGTAATTTGCGCCCCCTAACCCTTGGATTTGCGCCCCCTAACCCTAACGCCCAGATGTTGCGCCCGGTGCGGCCAGCCCCCCCTGCACCCCCCACGCTACGCCACTGCCCCAGCCTGGACAGTCCATTCTTGGCAACCAATTCCCCCTTTATCTTTCCCTTCTCGCTAGCAGTTATATCACTTGTGCAGCTCCAACAGGTTCCAAAACAAGAGAGAATGACAAGGGCAGGAGCTATGGTTTATTCATATGTGCAACAGAAATGTGTGCGTGTCCTGTAATTCTGTAAGTCCAGAAGAAACAGCACACATTTTTTTGCATTTTATGAACCTCATTGACCATATTACTATTGCCACAATGGCAAAAAAAAGAGAAAAAAAGGTGGGGGCAGGAATACTCTGCTGTACAATGATGCATTCAAGCAAGCTCATGTTGACTGTCTCAGATATCTGGTAACTACCTGCACATAGTGGTCAATCAGCCAAATTATCTGATGGACACATTATGTCTAGCCTACTTAACCTCACTTGTGCAGTGCTCAAATGAACACTTCTTCACGGTAAAGCACTGGTAGTGCAAGGAATCTTAAGTGTGAAGATGAAAACCAGCATCATCAAAATAGCAGGCTCAAATAAGCTCCTGATGCAGTGCATTTTAAATTATGTAGCAAGGATCTACTTCAATTAAAAACATGTTTTTACCTGTGTCCTAAAAGGCCACAGGGCCATGTTTTGGATGCAGGAAAGCACCATGAGAAGCAGCTACTTTACCACTCGGGTAACATTAATGGAGCCTGATGAATGCTATATCATGTCGTCACAAATTTTATTTCACGGGCTGATAGAATTCAGAATAGGCCCTCCAGTTTACATATTATTGTAATTAATTATCAGAAATGGCTCTCTGGTACTAAATATATATGTTCCGGGCTTCAGAGAGAAAGTATTTCTTCAATGAAGTCTTCTTTTGCATTGCACTGGATTCCCTGTTCATTATGTCAGCTACAAAAACAGATGATCATTTGTATCATTGTCATCTGATGAAAATATGAACTCAATTGTGTTGCCATCTATGTATTAGGACTGCAGCAGTAGAGCCATAGTGGCTGAACTTTACAATCTGCTCCTTAGTGCATGCCACAGGAAAAGTATACCAATACCCATACAGTATAGACATATTAAAAACAGTTTAAGATTATTGTTTGTACCAGTTAAGCTACTTATCATCATTTTGCAAAGGATGAGTTAAGGACAAAAAGGAGCACTTGGTCCTCCTGCTACAATCCACGCTGGAAAAAAGACCAGAGCCTTTGTTAAACTTACATGCCCAAACCTCATTATTGGCCCTTCAGATGCAATTATGTAAATGTCTTCTGGGCATGTGATCTAATGTGCACTCACAGACCCTTGTGCCTACAATGGCTTCTTAATTCATTTCATGGAGTGAGTCAAACCACTTCCTCCGCACATGAATACCCCCTGCTGACAAATAAATGGAAATCCCCATGCACATGCAAGATTTCATAAAACAGAGTTGGAAAGGACTCCAAGGGTCATCTAGTCCAACCCCCTGTAATACAGGAATCGTTTGCCCAACGTGGGGCTCAAACCCATGTCCCTGGGATTAAGAGGCTCATGCTCTACCAGCTAAGCTATCCATTGTGTTCTGAATCAAGACAACTGTATGTGTGCATGCACACAGATGTATGGCTAGTAACCTATCAGCATTATGTGTCTTTTAAAGGGTTTGTAAACCACACTTGGATGCGGGTGGCGCTGTGGGACGCGGGTGGCGCTGTGGGTTAAACCACAGAGCCTAGGACTTGCCAATCAGAAGGTTGGCGGTTCGAATCCCCGTGACGGGGTGAGCTCCCGTTGCTCAGTCCCTGCTCCTGCCAACCTAGCAGTTCAAAAGCACGTCAAAGTACAAGTTCGCCAGAAGCAGCTTAGTCATGCTGGCCACATGACCCGGAAGCTGTACGCTGGCTCCCTCAGCCAATAAAGCGAGATGAGCGCCGCAACCCCAGAGTCGGTCACGACTGGACCTAATGGTCAGGGGTCCTTTACCTTTACCTTTAAACCACACTTGTAAAAGTAGGCCAAAGTCATTGTGAATTATCTAACCAGAATTGGACATTTTCAACTTGCAAGCCACAAAATGAGAATAAATGTTTCCACAATTGTTAAGCAGTCTCTGCAAATTCACTAACCTGGAGAGATGGAAGAAGCCCAAATAAGCAACTTTTTAGCTGAGGTGGGGAAAATTTCAACCTTAACAAAGCTTGAAGCTTTTAAAAACTGGTTATTGCATGGATAAGAAAGCAATAATAGTTTCCATGTTGCATATCACAATGAGGCAGGTGTGTAACTGACGCATTAATTATTCTAGCTGAAATGATTAATTCTGTATTCATACATACTGAGATAATTTGACCTATCTATATAAAAAAATGCATTTTCCCTAACATTCTGCCACACTCTAGTGTGACCAAGAAACAGAAACAAGGATAGTGCTAGGAAAATAGGAACAGGCTTGATTTTCAAAGGCTTATTCCTCAATAGCATTTCTAAATGCATGCTTTCAGCCCTGAAGGCAAATGGTTTCCATGCTTTCCTATAGAGGGGAGGTATATGGACTTGAGCAAAATGATCCAGTTTGTGTGTAACCCCAAACTAACACATTGCTTAGAGTGAATGTGCAAGAGTGCAGGTTCCTATAACGCAGCCACTTTTCTCTCCTCTGGTCCTGCTGTTGCAGTGCTGTGAGCTACATCATGCTTTGGTTTAGAACATCATTTGAACCCACCCTGTAGTTTCTCTTGCTCCAGATGAATCATGAGCTGTAACCATAGCCTAGCTCACAGTAGGACTAGAGGAAAATCACAGCAGTCATAATCTCCACCCCAGAAGCCCGTGGCTTAGCATCATGTGCAAACCGAGCCAAGGTTACATTGAAGATAAAACCTGCCATTTATTCCTCATATTGGGCTGTTCAGTCTTTTAATGGCAGTAAGTTGCCAGCAATTAATACATCTATTAATGGTTTTTCCTTTGTTTTGTAGCAGAGCCGGTCCAGACATTAGGTAAGGTGAGGCAGCTGCTTCAGGCAGCCAAAGCCTTCCAGGTACCCTCCCCGCTCCTCCTGCTCTGCTGCCAGCAGAGAAGTACCACCACCATCTACCATCAGAAGATAGGTGGGTGGTAATCAGAGACGAACTGGGGGATGCCCCCCTGGGGACAGCCACTTGGCACCTACTTAATTAGCTGTTAAGCACCAGGTGAATACTATTCATCATCTTATGAATGGTTTGTTGCTAATGGTTTTATTATTGGCCTCCTGATTCATTTTGTTTTTAAATTTTATTAAAGATTTTCCTCATTTACAAAAACACATGCATTGTCTCTTTCTTCAGGTTGTGTTTTCTACAGATCAGTTACTTTTGTTGTGAGACATTTAGTGTTGTATGCAGTATAGGGTTGGGAAGAAAAGGGGGGACGAGAGAGAGGGGATGGGGTGGTAAAGCTTATGTTCATTTACTTAATGTATGTGTGGGGGTTTTGTGTCAGCGTCACTTGGGTAGGTTATTGGCCTCCTGTTGCTGCCAATTTTGTTGTGTTTATTGGTGTATTTGTCTTGAATTGTTAATAATTTTCTTTACTTTCTGCAATGGAAGCTTTATTGAAGGTAGGATAGAAGTATTTATAAAAAAGGAAAGGTCATATTAATCAATCTCACTTCTGCAGCAGCTGGTGATTACTGGTCCTTTCTTGAGCATAAAATATGTAACATACTTCATAACTGTAGTTCTCAAATATTTTGCAGTGCCAATATCCAAAACCAGTATCGTACCTAGACCCATCTGCAAACACCCTCAGGGCTCTCCTTCCTAATAGACAACTTAGCCAAAAACATAGAACAGTTTGGTGGTGGAAGGCATCCATTATTAACTCATTTAATATACCAGAAAACTGTGGCCCCAACACACATCTTGATTCACAATATATTGGCAGGTCAAAAATTATGAAACTTCAAAGCCAGTTTGAAGTCCACAATATGGACTTCAAACCGGCTTTGGATGTTATATCACTAAATTGCCCAGCCCTATCTGTGACCTGTATGAAGTAAGTGTGAGATTATGAACAACACTGAACATACTAATAGATGCGCACATGTGATCAGATATAAATCTATGACCATCCCCAAACACAGTATCCATGCTGGATCACACTGACCCACATGGACCTTCTAACATTTTCAACCCCTTATGGAGCACTCAAGTGCATCAAGTTATTCTGCACATGCTTTAAACCCACTTTCATTCACATATAATACAACTTATTCAAAGTTTTTTTTCAGAAAGTCAGGGAATGAAATAATGTGGCAGATTTTCATTTATGGTGGCACCTTTTCAAAACTCTGGTAAAACAGTTATGCAAGTTCATCACAGAGCCAGGTGATCACACAATTATTTTTTCCACCCTTTCCCAAAACAAACTGTTGTTGTAAATGTGAGGACTAAATGTAAATTGCTGTGGCGTATGCACACTAGGTCACTAAAGCAACGGTAGCTAAACTCAGATGTGACCTAGCAACCCAGGTGTTCAGGAAAAGTGCTGTTAACAGTAAGGATTGATGATCTAATCAAACTGTCACACTCAGATCCTCAGCAGGGTGGTTGGAGGGGAGGTGGAGGAGGATAATATTCAGAAAGCAAGCACATGTTTAGTGTTACTTTAAATTGATGCTGACATTTTCAATTGTAAGAAGAATTTTTTCCCTAAGTAATATAGGAAACAACTCTCCTAACCTTCCGGAGGATATCAGATAATCAGAGACCTTGTTTTGCAAAAGCTAACTTCTTTTTGGAAAAGAGGAAAGAAGCACAAGGCTTTATGAAATGTGAATTTTCATATTTTAGAGATTCAGAATGATTAACAGAATTCATATTTTTTTCCCTTTTCTTTGCCAACATTTATGCCTAAATGCATATCTGGTACAAATACTACAAAGCAGGAAGCACACACACACACACACACACACACACACACACACGCATGCAAACAGCTATGTGTGCGCACACATGTAGGCAACCTTTCAGTTAACAGAACCCCTACAATCTATATTCTGTTCAACCAGGATGTGAGCTCTCTGCACATACTGCTCTTGTGTGGATCATACCCACATACAGATCAGAATAGGGCCGTGTGTTTAGCCCCGCTTCAGATGTCGCACCTTTTTTTTCATGTGTGAGTCAGCAACCACGCGTGAGTCTCCTCACGTGCAACATTTCCATGTGATCACAACACCTGGTTGTGCAGGTGTCCCAAGCATGTGGAACCCCTACACATAAAGAGGAGCCTGAGCATTGGCCTTTCAATACAACCAATTATGCACAACACATGGTAGTTAAAAGAAAAATAGCCCATGTCAGGGCAGGCTAAAAACACACTCCCACTCAAGTGTGCAAATGCAGACAACTACAGTGGGACTTACTTCTAAGTAAATATGCATAGGATTGAGCTTACCTACAAATAGTGGGTCCAAACTGCACAGTGCTGGTCTCTCAGTCCATTCACAAAGATCAAAAGGGCTAAACTCAAAATATCCTATTTTTCTCATTGATTACCAGCAGTCTCTTTCAGCAGCTCATAGTAAAGGTAAAGGGACCCCTGACCATTAGGTCCAGTCGTGGCCGACTCTGGGGTTGCGGCGCGCATCTCGCTTTATTGGCCAAGGAAGCCGGCGTACAGCTTCCAGGTCATGTGGCCAGCATGACTAAGCCGCTTCTGGCGAACCAGAGCAGCACATGGAAACACCGTTTACCTTCCCGCCGGAGCGGTACCTATTTATCTACTTGCACTTTGACGTGCTTTTGAACTGCTAGGTGGACAGGAGCAGGGACCGAGCAACGGGAGCTCACCCCGTCAGGGGGATTCAAACCGCCGCCCTTCTGATCGGCAAGTCCTAGGCTCTGTGGTTTAACCCACAGCGCCACCCGCGTCCCATACACCACCCCTGTGGCAACAATAATTCTGGGCTAACTAACTTAGCTTAGCAGGTAGCTTCTTCTCATTACAATTTGGGAACTTACTGCTGGTAGTTCAAGCTCTGCAGGTGCTTCCTAGCCTTTGGGAAAGAAACACACAGCTCAGTAGAAAAGCACAAGCCTTCCATAGAAAAAGTCCAGGTTCAATCCCAGACATCATAGGGTTGGGAAAGATCCTGTTTGGTAGCAGCTCTCCAAGGTTCAATTGGTTCCTCCCAGAAAAGAAGCAGGAGGGGATTTTGTGTAGCTGCTCTACAAACACCACAGCACAAGAGAGTTGTTCAAAGTAGCAGCTTACTAGAACCTCATTTGTAGTAAATACTGAAAGCTAAAACAATTTTGTGTGGCCTGCATGTGTGTGTGTGTGTGAGAGAGTGCATGTGGCAGCAGCACAATACGTAGAGATTTCATAACCAGGTGAATGGGGATGAATCCAACTGGAATATATTTGTGAGGAAATAATTTTGAAGGAAACATTTGAATTATGGAATATAGTCTTTTACAGTTGGGAATGAAGTGAGTTGTCTGGAGCCAAGGATTTCACATGCTAGGGCCGGTGACCAATTTCTGGACTGGGAAATTGGAGATGTGGGAATAGGATTAAACTGAGGTGCGTTTTAGCTGATGCTTTTTTAAAAACTGTTTTTAAAAGTTTTATGTAAGCTACATTCGGTATTTGTTTAATGGAAAGCCAGAATATAAGAACTTAAGAAGAGCCTGCTGGATCAGGCCAATGGCCCACCTGGTCCATCATCCTGTTCTCATAGTGGCCAACCAGATGCCTGTGGGAAACCCACAAGCAGGATTCAGTCACAAGAGCATTCTCCCCTCCCATGGTTTCCAGGAGGGCTGCTGATGGACTATTGTGTGAAGAAGCAATGGCTCCTTTCCCTTCTGCAAATATAAAAACCATACAAATACTCCTATATTTCCCAAGAGAGAAGACCCAATGGTGCTTCACCTTAACATGCATTGCTGTAACCACGCAAACACAGCAGGTCCCAATCCTGGGGGAGAAACATTGGGCAGTTGGGAAATTCCTCTGGCCAGCCACTTTGGTGGGCTGATTTCCTCACCAACCAGCGTTTGAATTTGGGCCAATCTGGCCAGACGTGATTTGGGAGCGGACTGGAGTTGAGGAGACTTCACTCCAGTCTGCTCCTGGCTGATAAAAGCCAACTGCACTTGACCTCAGGCCACACTTATTAAAATACCTTATAAGAAAAACCTTGTAAGAAATGTGAATCGTGAAGTTGCCCATCTACTAGCGTTGCTGTTGCTGTTTAGTCGTGTCCAACTCTTCGTGACCCCATGGACCAAAGCACTCCTTCATGGATCATTGCCTTGTCATGGCAAAGGGGCTTGAATAACTCAGAGAAGCTATGAGCTATGCCATGCAGGGCCACCCAAGACAGACAGGTCACAGCTGAGAGTTTAGACTAAACGTGATCCACCTGGAGCAAAAACCGGCAAGCAACTCCAGTATCCCTTCCAAGAAAACTCCATGGACAAAAACAACAGGCATATAAAAATTAGCATAGCCAAACTTAATGCAAATACAGTGGTACCTCTGGTTATGTACTTAATTCATTCCAGAGGTCCGTTCTTAACCTGAAACTGTTCTTAACCT